>NC_133218.1:0-300000 GCF_040436345.1 Pagrus major | reverse complement strand
CGTCACTGTAAGCTAGTATGAGCTCCACCCCAAACCAACCACAACATGTATACACTTTCAGTAAACTGCTGTAAGAATGTCACACTTCATCCTGTAGTAGCTCTGAACATTGGCATTGGACATACACTGTATATACTGCAGTATGTTGATGTTACTGCTCAGGAGATGGGCTGCATAAAACAGTGAGGTTTAACGATATGGGAGGACATCTATACTATTAATAACTAACTGCCAAGCATATATCTTTTTCTAAAATAGAGGGTAAATGATAAATAATAGTTTGATTTATCCAGTGTATAGGTCAAACGCTAATAAAGCCTGTGCCATGTTTGATTTCAGCATCAGTACACAATATCCTGACAAAGAGAAGCTACAGTAAAGTTAAATATTGAGGGTGGTTGTAAGGGCACTGCAGGGATTCACTGTGACTGATGGAAATAATGTTTGCTGTGCTCTCAAGGACACTATATAAACTGCTGAAAGGCTAGGTTTCAACTCAAACAAAGACTACACATCATACTGTAGATCTCTACGTACAGTTCATTCTTGGCAGCAAATGTATAGGCTGCAAC
The DNA here is from genome assembly GCF_040436345.1 of Pagrus major. Lineage (NCBI taxonomy): Eukaryota > Metazoa > Chordata > Actinopteri > Spariformes > Sparidae > Pagrus > Pagrus major. The sequence continues at coordinate 299,428 of NC_133218.1, read as the reverse complement.
AGCAGATGAAGAGCTGTTTAGTTCCCTTTGAAAAATGTTATTCTAATATACTGTAAGTATATTGCTTAGATACAACCATAAACAGTTATATAATTCCTGGTTTCTGGTCTTTTATTTACTTTAAGATTAAACTGAAATAAAATTGGGATTTACTGCAACAGCAAACAACATTCTGTTAAGTATAGAAAAACAGACTCCAATAAAGAAAAGAGCAAAATGGGTTACTACATTAAGAGGGCAAGGCAGTTAGATTAAATTAAAATGTGTTTACAGGTCTTGAGGAGTACTACTGCAAACATGAAAAAAGTAGTACAAAGCCTTTTGTGGCTCCATAGGAAGCTGCATGTAATCTGATAAATTGCCTCAAGTGATATCACTCAGTGGCTAAGTTGCATTGTGGGTAATGTAAGCAACCAGTTTTGAAAATGAAGAAGAATGCACAGAATATAAAAAGGTAATATCTCTGGTTCTGCTGTATACCTTTTTTCATTTGTTTTTAAACTTTCCATAATGAGTCCAACAGTGTTATAGAAGAACAATGCTAGACCAGAGGACTGGATACCACTCATGTAAATTACCCTGTCATGTGTCATCCTGTGCACTTGTAACCATGTTGGTCATGCGACTCTCATCCTAAAATTGCTCCTCTGGATCCAAGGTTGCTGGGTGGGGGATAGCCTAGTTAAGGTGATGGTGGTGGTTGGAGGTTTAGGTCACTAGTGTTTTGAGTGCATGTTGTGTGATAGCCATTCCAGTGTAATTCCAGTGGACACAACCCCTGAGCCTGGTGTGTACTGGGTGCCAGAGTAAATAAACTGGTGGCTGCCAGCCCTTCACTCTCTCCCTTCATACAGCTGGCATCCACCCTACAACTTTATCTTTTGGTTGTTTTATAATTTGTTTTGACCATTGTTTAATAATTACTCTTGTTTTAAGTAAAGTCTCTTGGGTGTGTACACTCCTTGTCACAAACTGGCTCAGGGTTCAGTTTAAGTCCAGCCACCATGCTATAGGGAGAGGCCAGCTCAGGGGTCATCACAAATATATATAAAATAAAAAAAATAATATAATATTACCTAACAAAAGTACAAAAGTAGAAGCATCAAAATATACTTAAAGTATTAAAAGCACTGACTTCTTTGTCACAGATTACCTAAGGGATAGAATTTACAACAGCACTTTGACACCAAACACAGATCTGTGCATGCTAACCATAGCCACCAAGAAAAGCAACAAAAAGGGGAGTCACATGGGGCGTCGTCGTCAGCAGGACTGAGCACGATATACCCCTCTAAAAGTAGTAAATGTTGTCATAAAATACCCAAATAGAAGAATAACACTAACTGGAAAAACTCGGGAACATGCCTGACAGAAAACCAACCGCACGGGGGGAGAGGAAAGATGGAAAAGAGGTAGCTTCATCGGAGAAACAGGCTGATGTAGCCACTGAGCTAGCTAGCATCAAGACCATGCTGCAAGGTATCGTGACCAATATAGGTGGAGTGAAGGGGAGTTTGGTTTGTCTGCAGACCACGGTTCAACAGCTTGGAGGAAGAATCACTGAGGCTGAAACGCGCATCTCCAACTTGGAAGACGGAAGTTATGCGAGGGAGAAAACAGTTAGCCAAGTCGGGAAAACTGTGGAACAACTTCAGGAGAGAGTCAATTATTTGGAGGACGCAGGACGCCGGAACAACGTTCGCATAGTTGCTGTTGTGGAAAAGTCAGAGGCAGGGGACATGGAAACGTTTGTGCGCACACTGTTGGAGGGATGCCTGGGCATAGATGTTGGCGGAGGCTTTGAAATTGAAGGAGCGCAGAGATGCGGACCCAAGCCGAACACAGACGTAAGATTCAACCGGCACATCCTGGGTAAATTTCTCCGGTTCAGCGCGAGAGAGAGGCAGTGCTGCGTGCCGCACGTGAAAAGGGAAACACCGAGTGGAAGGGCCAGAGCATCTACTTCAGCCAGGACTTATCCAGAAACACAATACAGAAGCGCAAAAAATATGACGAAGTCAAACGCCAACTCCGGAGCATGAAGGATGTGTCATATGCAATGCTGTATCCAGATACACTGAGGATCACAGTAAATAACAAGCGTCATCTTTTCACTACACCTGCGGAGACAAAGGCTTTCATCTCCACATTGCGCTGACATTGTGTTGGTCCATCAAGCTGCCACTAGAGCGAGATAGAAGGCAACACAACCCCCTGGAGTATTGGATTTCAACGTATAAGTTGTAAGTGTAGTATTGATCTATGGACCAAAAGACAAAAGTTATAGGTGAAAAGTGGTTATCCTCCACACCCGCAGGACTTCTTCATAATTACCTGAAGACACAATATCCCACAGGACTGTTTAGGGTTTTATAATGTCTGCACAGTATCCTATCAGATTCCTGTTCATTTACTCTGAGGATGAGAGGATGAAAAAAATCTATGAAAAAATGAAATGAAATGAAAAAAAATCTACTGTGTAAATATGTTCAGAATTCCGTTTTACTGAATTTTACCTGGTGATATACAAATTAGATTAGTAAATTTACTCCAATCAAACTCCTGTTTCTTTATTTTGAGGATGGGATGACAATATAAATATTTTTTTTTCTGTGTAAATATGTTCAAAAATCAGTTTTACTGAAAGTTACTTTCAGTCACCTGGTGACGTCACAATATGCAAATTAGATGAGTAAATTTACTCCCATCACAAACTTTAGGTCATTATGAATATTTTTCTCATTTACACTATGGATTTATCTCTCACCACTTCCAAGCTACAGCCTTTTGAAATCTTAAAATCCAAACGGAATATTTTCCTAAATAAACTCTGCCGCCTAGAGGGTTAACTTGGCCTACAGATTTAACACCACAGACTTCCCTGTCACTAAGTATCGTCCTCATGCCTTGATGATGAAAAGTTGTAAAAAACTTTCGCCTATGTTATTCCTGGTGGGTGTGGCAGTGCAGTGAATTTCGATGACCCCCTTATGGCTTTTCCCATTCTATACGGACCCAAGTTCTATGGCTTGTAGTTTAACTATCTTTTCCTACAGATTTAACACTACAGAGGTTACAGTCACTCAGTAGCATCCTCATACCTTCAACAGCCTGCGTTGTACCTGGTGGGCGTGGCCGTTCGGTCAATTTCGATCATTCGCCATCAAGCAGGAAGTCCTTATAACTTCAACATACAATTGCCGATCTGCATCAAATTGGTCACACATGTAGAGGGGCTCACCCTGAATACGTCTCTGCATCAATACTGTGTCATATCTATAGCGCCACCCACTGGACACAAGACGTCACTGAATATGTCACTGTTGTGTTTTGTGTGACACATATCCCATTTAGGTAGGAAATTTCCACAGGCAACGGGCGAGCACACATCTGGGCGCACAGCCTCTGACAGCGCCAGAGCCCGACGTACGTGGGGTGAGGGCCCGTTCATCGCTGCTTGCAGCTTTAATTATTTTTTTCCTTCCACTCGACTGCATATTTGGCGGCCTTAACATACCCCAAAACTCACCAAACTTGGAACATACGTCACATTGGTGTGCCGCTATCTGAATTTAAAATGATTGGGGGTGGGTGTGGCCAGGGGACTCCATAGCGCCACCTAACATCGATTTGTCCCCGTGCCATTTCCACCCATTTCTATGGCTCGTACATTAATTAACTTGGCCTACAGACAGTCACTAATTATCATCCTCATGCCTTGATGATGAAAAGTTGTAAAAAGCTTTCGCCTATGTTATTCCTGGTGGGCGTGACAGTGCGGTCAATTTCCATCCTTCGCCATAAGCAGGAAGTCCTTATAACTTCAACATACAATTTCCCATCTTCACCAAATTGGTCACACATGTAGAGGGGCTGGCCCTGAATATGTCTATGCATCAATACTGTGTTAAGTGAAAAGATGGCTCCATAGCGCCCCCTGGAATATTTCAAACTTGAAGCCCCGCCTCCTACATGCACATACATGAACGCAATTCAGTATACATATGTGTCATGACCAGACGCACAAAATACCCCCAGGCACCGAAACCCTCAGTCCAACAGGAAGTCAGCCATTTTGGTTCACAGCGGCCATTTTGTCGAACTTGAAGCCAAAAAACCCTCTTGGACCCATACCCTCAGTCCAACGGGAAGTCTGCCATTTTGGTTCAAAGTTGAGATTTCGCTGCCATTTTCACCCATTTCTATGCCTCGTACTGTCTTTAACTTGTCCGACAGATTTAACACCACAGACTTCCCAGTCACTAAGTCTCACCCTCATACCTTCATGATGAAATGTTGTCAAAAGCTTTTGCCTACGTTATTCCTGGTGGGCGTGACGGTCTGATCTTTCAATGCTTGGCCATTGTAAGAGCCATGTCAATGTATGGTGTGTGTTGGACACAAACTGTCCACTAGGTGGCTATGTTGTGTTGTGGGTCACATGCACCTATTTAGGTAAGAACCTTTCCATGGCAGCACACACTGGACACAGGAAGTCAGCCTCATATCAATCAATCAGACATCATTTATGTTGCACATTTCATACAAATATAGTGTAGCACAAAGAGCTTCACACAATAAAAGCAAGCACAACAAAACAGAAGTGAAACCAAAAGACACACACGCTTTCTCTCACACATAACACATACATACATTTCTGACAGAAGATTACCGAGGCGCTACCTTTTGCTCAGCTATGTGCTGTGACGACAAACATCATCCAATTTACATGACATTTACAGGTTGTTTTCTCCAAATCATACTCTACAACATGACATATAATTGATGGGTGAGCTCTAGGGCTACATAGTGGACACAGGCAAACTTGCCCTCTGCGTCTGCGCTCCGACGGCGCCATGGCCCGACGTACGTGGGGGGGCGAGGGCCCGTTCATCACTGCTTGCAGCTTTAATTAGGGCCCGAGCAGGAAACCTGCGAGGTCCCTATTGTTTTTCGGATGATTGTTAGGGCCCGAGCAGGGAACCTGCGAGGTCCCTATTGTTTTTCGAATGATTATTATTATTATTTTATTCCTTCGTCCAAAATGATCGCATTTTTCACAGCCTGAATGTGAATGAAAACTCGATTTTATTTGGCAAAGTCATTAGGCTTGGCGAAAAATTTTATAATCTGTTGTTGTTGTGAATGTGCACCACTAGGTGGCGCTATTATCAAGGAAAGTGCATTTTGGCTAATAACTCCCACATACTTTGTCGCACCTTCGAAAACCTTATATCCACGCGTTCAGTGAATTGTGTTGAATCTCTTGATATAGGCCACGCCCATTTCTGCTTTGCGTTTTTTTCACTAGCTCGCGCAATGTCACAAACCTACTTTTTCGAACTCCTCCCAGGCAATTTCACCAATTTGCACCAAACTTTGCACACAACATCTGTGGACCCTTCTGACAAAAAGTTATCAAAAGAATTTTGATATTCCAAAAAATACTCAAGTTATTAAATAACAACTTCCTGCAGATTTCGTTCCAACCAAGAAGTGTTGCATATCTCCACATTGGTTTGTCCAAATGACGTGAAACTCAGGATACTACTTGCTCATGAGGCCCAAAGGCTCTGTGCGAAATTGTGGCCGATGACAACTAGGTGGCGCTATTTAAATTGAAGTATTTTATATCTCGACATCGGTTGGTCGGATGAACACAAAACTTGTTACACTCATTGCCAGTGGCCTCCTGAGGATAGCTGACAAAGGGGTTAGTGATCTGACACTAGGTGGCGTTCTGGTGGCAGTTTCATTTTATATGTGGCACTGTGCCCACACCATAACACTTATGGATATGAAATTGACAGGGGCGGTATAGACTGGCCCCTGTAACTCACACACCAAAAATGACCAGCAGGTGGCGCTATCATCAACACAAACCGTTTTTGCCTAATAACTCCCACATACTTTGTCGCACATTCAAAAACCTTATATCCACGCGTGCAGTGAATTGTGCTGAATCTCCTGATATAGGCCACGCCCATTTGCGCCTAGCGTTTTTTTTCGCTAGCTCGCGAAATGTCGCAAACCTACTTTTTCGAACTCCTCCCAGGCAATTTCACCGATTTTCACGAAACTTTGCACACAGCATCTGTGGACCCTTCTGACAAAAAGTTATTAAAAGAATTTTGATACGCCAAAGAATACTCAAGTTATTAAATAACAACTTCCTGTGGATTCGGGTCAAAACAGGAAGTGTTGCATATCTCCACATTGGTGTGTCCAAATGACATAAAACTCAGGATACTACTTCCCCATGAGCCCCTAAGGCTCTGTGCAAAATCTTGGCCCATGACCACTAGGTGGCGCTATTTAAATTGAAGTATTTTATATCTCGACGTCAGTTGGTCGGATTAACACGAAACTTGGTACACTGATTGCCAATGGCCTCCTGAGGATAGCTGACGAAGGTGTTACCGATCTGACACTAGGTGGCGCTCTGGTGGCAGTTTCATTTTATAATTGGCACTGTGCCCACACCATAACACTTATGGATATGAAACTGATTGGGCCGGTACAGACTGGCATCTGTAACTCACACACCAAAAATCACCAGCAGGTGGCGCTATTATCAACACAAAACCGCTTTTTGGCTATCAGTTAAGACATGCGCGCACAATAACGGGGCAATGGGTCCGGGTAAGGAGCACGCCCCGACAGCAGCACGGCCCGACCCGCGTGGCCTGCGAGGGCCCGTTCATCGCTGCTTGCAGCTTTAATTATTATTTTTCTTTGTCCGAAATGATCGCATTTTTCACTGCCTGAATGTGGATGAAAACGCGATTTTATTTGGCAAACACATTAGGCTTGGTGAAAAATTTGATAATATATGGTCGTCGTGAACTTTCACCACTAGGTGGCGCTATAATCAAGGAAAGTGTGTTTTGGCTCATAACTCCCACATACTTTGTCACACATTCAAAAACCTTATATCCACAAGTTCCCTGAATTGTGTAGAATCTTGTGATATAGGCCACATTTCTGGTTCCCTAATTTTTTCGCAAATTCTCAAAATGTCTCAAACCTACTTTTGCTAACTCCTCCCAGGCAAATTCACTGATTTGCACCAAACTTTGCACACAGCATCTGTGGACCCTCCTGACACAAAGTTGTAATAGGAATTTTGATATTCCAAAGAATACTCAAGTTATTGAATAACAACTTCCTGTACACTTTGTTCCAAACAGACAGTCTTGCATATCTTGCTGAAATACGGTCCCATTACCACCAAACTTTTGGTAATTGTGTTCCATGGCCAGACGTCGGTTTCTGCAAAATTTGGAGCAAATCGCCCAATAGGTGGTGTTTTTATTGCTAAATGATTAAATAGCAGCTTGCCTGCATTCACTTTTGAATGTAAATTCAGGGTTTCTCCAACAGAGGGCAGTGCTGCGTTGCTAATGGATACAAACCTCTGTTTAAGAGTCTGTAGGGTCAAACAGTGTAGTTGTCTCATTATTTGTTCTTCATGTATATTGCCGGGAGTTCTACGCATTTCAGCGTACTTTTTTAATACCGACAGCAGCATGCCCCGACGCGCGTGGACTGCGAGGGCCCGTTCATCACTGCTTGCAGCTTTAATTCTTTTTCTTCCTTCCTCGAGATTGCATATTTGGCGGCCTGAACATACTAATCAAAATGATTGGGGGTAGGTGTGGCCAGGGGACTCCATAGCGCCACCTAACGTCGTTTTGTCCCTGCAACATTTTTCTCGGATCGTCATAAAATTCGCAGGACTCATAGGTCTCATCAATTTAGCCAGTAGTTATTTTTGTCGGAATTTTTGCCACAACAGGAAGTCGGCCATCTTGAATGGCGTGCGGCAATTTTCATTTTTCAGATTTTTTAACTTGGCCTACAGATTTCACGCCACAGACTTCCCAGTCACTAAGTATCATCCTCATGCCTTGATGATGAAAAGTTGTACAAAGCTTTCGCCTACGTTATTCCTGGTGGGCGTGGCAGTGCGTTCAATTGCGGTGACCCCTTATGGCTTTTCCCATTTTGTAGGTACCCATTTCTATGGCTCATACTTTATTCAACTTGTCCTACAGATTTAACACCACAGACTTCCCAGTCACAAAGTCTCATCCTCATACCTTGATGATGAAAAGTTGTCAAAAGCTTTCGCCTCTGTTATACCTGGTGGGCGTGGCAGTGTGTTCAATTGCGATGACCCCCTTATGGCTTTTCCCATTCTGTGTGAACCCAATTTCTATGCCTTGTACTTTATTTAACTCGTCCTAAAGATTTAACACCACAGACTTCACATTCACTCAGTAGCATCCTCATACCTTCAACAGCCTGCGTTGGACCTGGTGGGCGTGGCGGTGTGGTCAATTTCGATCCTTCGCCATCACGCAGGAAGTCCTTATAACTTCTACATACAATTGCCCATCTGCATCAAATTGCTCACACATGTAGAGGGGCTCGCCCTGAATACGCCTCTGCATCAATACTGTGTCATATCTATAGCGCCACCCACTGGACACAGGAAGTCACTGAATATGTCACTGTTGTGTTTTCAGTGACACGTATCCCATTTAGGTAGGAAATTTCCACAGGCAACACACGAGCACACATCTGGGCGCACAGCCTCCGACGGCGCCACAGCCCGACCTATGTGGGATTTAAGTTATTTTATAGTGGCTGCTTGAGAGGCCCAAACATAAAGGTATAAAATGCATATTAGAAGAGGGGTGATGGAGTGCTTAGCAGCCGGGCACTCATAGTCTCTATTATGGTCGGTGGTTTTTGTTGTTGTTTTTTAAGGTTCCAAATTACAGTAAACCTGGGCCGGTTGGCTAGGTTGGTCTGTCGGTTGCTGGTGTTTTCTGCTCTATCTTTTATTGTTCTTTTTATTTTTTTTTCATGATTCTTTAGCGCATTCTCATTTCCCTGGTTATCCATCACAGCCAACTTACACTATAAACACAGAGCAATCTATGACATGACAGGAACATTAAAAATTGTTACTTGGAATGTACAGGGAGCTAACCTAGCCACAAAAAGGAAAAAACTTATGATATATCTTAAACAAAAGAGGGCAGATATTGCCCTTCTACAAGGGACGCATTTAGATACAACAGAATCAAAAAAGCTACAGAGGGACTGGGTTGGTCAGATTTTTTACGGTACATTCTCATCCAATAAGCGAGGGGTTATTATTTTGATTTGCAAAACTGTGACCATTAAAGCGTAAGACCAGAAATCGGATACAGAGGGTAGCTGGGTTGCAATTGATGTGGACCTAATGGGCAGGAGATGCTCATTAGTAAATATATACGCCCCTAACACAGACTCTCCACAGTTTTTCTATAACCTACATGCAGTAATACAGAGTATGGGAAATACAGATATTATAATTGGAAGCGATTTCAATCAAGTAAGGCATAATACATTAGATAGACCAGGCAACGTGGGTAGATCTAGGAATATCCAGAAATCCCAGATAGCTATCGATACTATTTCAGAGGAACTTGGTCTTGTTGATGTATGGAGGCTCATGCATCCTCAGGAGAGGGAATATACTTTTTTCTAATCCCCATGCATCATATTCTAGGATCGATTACTTTTTGATATCAAAGCAACTTGTACCAATGGTGGAGCAGACTCTGAGATTTAAGATTGAGAGCAAGGGGCGTTCTACCCATTGGAGATTGAATACATCTCAGCTCCAAAATGAAAATTCATGTCAGTTAATACCACAACAAATATTAGATTATTAGGAAATTAATGAGGGCACAGTGGATGATCCAGGCATGGTACGGGATGCTTTTAAGGCAAACTTAAGGGGCAGGTTAATATAACATTCATCATTTCTAAAAAAACAGGCATCTGATCAACCTTCTAAATTATAAACAGAAATAAAAAGACCTAGAGAGGGAATATGCAGATAGAGGAGACCAGAATTTATTGGCTAATTTAAGTAAGGCAAAATTTGAATTGAACACTATCATGCAGAGAATAGCAGAATTTTCATTGTTTAGGTGTAGGCAAAAATATTATGAACAGGGTGAAAGGGCAGGGAAATTATTGGCTCAAAGGGTGAAACAACAACAAGCTCAAACTTTGATCTCGGCAATACAGAATGAGACAGGGGAAACTTTAACAGATACTATAGAAATAAATAATGCTTTCCAATTATTTTAGCAAAAATTATACAATTCACAGGATTCTTGGGATAGGGGTGAATTTCAAAAATTTCTGTCTAAGACTACTTTACCGGCACTAACTGAATCAGCTAGAGAGAGGCTGGGGGCATGCATCACACTGGGAGAGGTTCAACAAGCGATTAAAGCTATGGTCTACGATCTGAGAAAGATTTGAAAAAAGCACCCCCCCCACACACACACCCCTCCCCTCTGTGCTCCTTAATCCCTCCCCTCCGAGCTCGTATCGCTCTCCCCTCGGAGCCTCCCGCGACACACCCCCTCCCGCAACAAGCAACAAGAGCGACAAGCCGGCAGAAACCAAATACAGCGCCAGCTTTAGTAACGATGTCGGATTCACAGGTAAAGTTACTACAATGCACGTTGAAACTAACGTAAATCTACGCTAAGCTCCACAGCCAAGCTAGCGTAACGTTATTAGCATGTTACAGCTACGTTACGTTACAGCTAGGTAATAAGTTACTATTTATCAACAGCTAAGTTAGCCACTTCTTAAAGTTATTGAGGGCCAAGAGACTAACAGATGCTGCCGTTAGCTTTAATCATAACAATCGCTTCCACATTGTGGCTGAAAAATAAACCTACATGAGCCTCAGACCAGCTGTGTCCCAAGTAGCACCACGACCGCGACGCAAACGTGCCCCGTAAACCGTAATCTCTTGTTTATGACAGATAAGACACACAAATACATACATCGTAACGTGTATATGATAATCCATCATATTGATTTAGCAAAGGCTTTGTTGAAAACAAATGGACAAGACCGGGAGGAGGGTTAGCAAAACAGTTGAGTAGTGACCGGGCGAGAGGTTTTTTTTAAGAAATAAATCCGGACAGGATGAATGAAACCCCAACGTGAAGCGGAGGGTTTCATTCATCTTACTTGCAATGCTGCTTCATTTAGCTGCCACAAGCAAATAAATAGGCTGATTTGTTGTAAACATGATAGCAATGTTAGCTTACAAGGCTAACATAGAGGCTAAAGTCTCTAAATTGTTTCGACACCGCCTAATAACACAGACAAAAACGGCAGCTTTCACAGTCATAAGCCAGCATCGGCATGAAAGTTATCTGTGTCACAACATCCACAATAAAGACAAAAGATTACCTGTTCAACAGAAACTCCGCTGTATCAGCATCGGGTCCATATCTTCATGGACCTTTCGCCACCGTTCAAATGATGACCCGATGTTTACTCAGGTTTGAGACCTCTTTGTTTCACATCTCCGCTTTGTGTCTGTCTTTTCAGTGACAGACTTTCGCTTTCTTTGACTCTTGGTCGGTGGGGCAAGCAGAGGCTGCCTGCTGTCACTCTGCTTTCCCTCAATACCTGAACTGCTCAGGGCAAAACAAACGTCTTGTCCGCTTGTAGTTTCAAATGCGGAAGTGGGTCGGGACAAGGCGTGACCAGAAGCAGGAGAGTGAGCGAGGGGAATGGATGGGAAAATTGACCAATAGGAGCCATGCGGGCCGCATGGCTCCTATTGGTCAATTTCTTTGCAGTTTTGCAGGCGCTAGAGAGAATGGATATATTTGGTTCCTTTTGCTCTTCACATTGTGTAGGTTGTACTATTGGGCCATAACCACCATCTAAATAATGTTAATAATAATGACCAATCTTTAAAATTTAGACCATAGCTTTAAATGTCTTAGTGCTGGAAAGTCTCCTGGGGGGGACGGATTTCCCGCAGACTTTTATAAGTCATTTTCTGACCTGTTGGCCCCGAGACTTCTTACTGTCTTTTAGGATGCGTTCCAGAGAGGAAGCCTGCCGGAGAGTATGCAGAATGCAATAATAACATTGATACATAAGAAGGGCAAAGACCCACAGCAATGTGGGAGCTATAGACCAGTATCCTTAATTAACGTGGAGAAGATATTGGCATTAAGACTAGAAGTATGCCTCCCTACCTTGATCTACCCTGATCAGGTGGGATTTGTTAAGGGGCGGTCCTCAGCAGATAACTTGCGCAGACTGCTACATTTGGTATGGCAAATGAGGAACAGCATGGAGCCGGTGGTGGCTTTCTCTCTGGACGCAGAGAAAGCTTTTGATAGAGTGGAATGGGAGTATCTATTTGCAATTCTTGAGAGGTTTGATGTGGGTGATGTATATATTAAATGGGTGAAATTGTTGTATAGAAGTTCAAAGGCAGCTGTCCTCACGAATGGGAATATTTCTAACCCTTTTGGACTATCACGTGGGACCCAACAGGGTTGCCCCCTTTCTCCCTTGAACTATGCTTTGGCTTTGGAACCCTTAGCCTTGGCAATTAGGAACCATGTCAATATTAAAGGCATTGTTTCAGGGCAAGAAGAACATAAACTTTTATTATATGCGGATGACATCCTATTACTGTCAAGTAACCCAGAAATTGCGGTGCCTCATATTTTATCCATGATTCGTTATTTTTCTCGTATATCAGATTACAAGATCAATTGGTCGAAATCTGAAGTGATGCCTTTGTCTAAAATATGCCCTCCCAGTATTCGCAATAATTGGCAATTTAAATGGCTCCCATCTGGATTGGTCTACTTAGGGATCATGATTACCCCAGGATTAAAAGATGTAATGAATTTAAACCTACTGCCCCTTATCCAAAAAAACTGAAAGTAATTTACAAAACTGGTCAAAATTAAGTTTATCATTAATTAGAAAGATAAATTTAGTGGAGATGATTACAATACAACAGATTAATTATGTAACAAGCATGCTGCCACTGGACTTCCCACTCCCCCTTCTGTCTAGATTTAATAGAGCCATAAGTGGCTTCTTGTGGATGGGGAAGAAGCCTGCTTTTAATAAAAAGAAACTATATGCATCAGTAGAGGAGGGTGATCTAGGATGCCCAAGAATAGATTGGTATCACCGTGCCTTCAGTCTCAGTCAGCTATCTAAGTCAAATATGTTGGGGGTCTGTGCTCCTGCCTGGGTGGCGATAGAGAAAGAGTTGATAGAGCCCCTCTCAGTGCAAGCTTTCCTCACCCAGACAGGAGGAGATGTACTCTATAGAAACCCTGTGTTGGCATTTTCTAGAGAAAGTTGGAGATGGCGTGCCATTTGAACTATTACCACACGATGGGATCATCAATATGGTATAATAAGTCATTGAAAATTAACAAAAAATCGGTCATGTGGGGAAAATTGGGTGAAGGCAGGGGTAATGTTACTGGAAGATTTATTTGACACTTAATCTCCTTTGAACAATGTATATCTAAATATGATATCCCCAGCAAAGATTTTTGGAAGTTCCTTCAGTTAAGGAGCTGTATTACAACAGCAGATAGAAAGGTCAAATTTGCACCTGTCTCTTGTATTCAAGAGCTATGGCGATCAGGCTGGAAGCTTAGAGGAGGGACATCCAGATGTTACAACATGTTTAGAAAACATTAACCAACAAACAACGAAGGTGTTAAAGGAATAGTTCACTCTAGAACGAAATTCAGTCATTATCGGCTCACCCTCATGCTGATGAGAAGTCCGGTGTAGATTCTTATTCCTCAAAGTGCAGCTGGAGAACCGCGGGGGTACCCTCCTGCAGCAAAAATCCATATAACGGGCGTAAATGGTGTCCGAGACGAAAAGGTCCATAAAACTACACAAAAACTTTGTAATATTTCTCCATACTGCTCGTCTGCTGCAATCCAGCAGTGTGATACTGTCCTTTGGCTGCTGTGACTAAGGAATTTCCCCATTTGTGGGACAAATAAAGGATTTCTGATTCTGATTCTGATCCAAGTGTCCTGAAGTGGCGACATCCAGAGTTTACTCGAAACAACGTCATTTAGTATATTTTTCTAGCCTAAACAGTCACTATACTATATTTGCCTGGAGGCACGCTCCCGCGTGCACACAAGTGTCCCTCACAGCTGTTCGCCAGACAAGATCAACTGAACTCGCGATAAGTACACACCGGTATTTATATCCTGCTGTGAGTTTCAAAGTTTCAAATCACTAGTGCAGGCAGATCCCTCTTGTGTTTGTGTGTCGCTCATCGCAAATATAGTTTGCGATGAGCAAACTATATTTGCCGCAGCACCGGCTGCAGCACCGGCTGCTGTATGAATTGACACACTGGTGCAGCTTTACGCTGGAGCTGCTTGGTTCTGTGTGTTGTGCTCACATCACACAAGGCACCATAATGTAGTGCTTCATGCAACAGTAATAGGGAGTTTTGGGTTAAATTTGGCTATCAATAATAATTAATGATTATCAGGGATAATTATTAATTATGATTAATAATAAGATCCAATTTACATTAGATCACCTCGGGGCACCACCCTTGAAGAAGGGAAAAGATAGCCAATTCATCAAATCAGTCTCACAAAAGGTACTAAACTGTTTGTAACTCTGATTAATAATTAACTTAATAACCACAACCAATATTACCATAACAGCTAGTAATAGTCAAAGGATTTTGGAGTTCTTGACAGAGTAGAGGTTGGCAACATTCACTCTTGTACAATATTAAATAGGCAGCTTGAAGGTTCAAAGTCTTTTATTTACACAAAGATGAAAACACACTAACTAACATGTACTATATACAGGTGTGTGTGTGTGTGTGTGTGTATGTGTGTGTGTGTGTGTGTGTGTGTGACGTGATGCCAGGTTATAGAAGATGGTTAGTTGCATGCAAAGACCCTGAGTATGTGTGAAGCATCATTCGACTAACGTCGAATTAGCCGTCTAGGAAAGCAAACTACCAATAACCTGACCTGAGATCACAATAACACTCAAACAGTGGACACACATAAATTGAACACATATGCATTACATCAACCAGAGTTTAAAGTCCTGTGCTTAGCCATGCTATGCTATGCTATGTAAGCCCAGTTCAACGTTACCAGTCTTTGAAGAAAAGGTGCTGGTGGTTGCAGGAGAACATTGGGATTCCAATGTTGAATGCTGTCCTTGCTGTGCAAGGACGGATGAAAGTCGCCAGAGGAGGAAACGGTTCGCTCCTTTCCTTTGCAAGGATAGCAGCCTGGTGCTAACTTGCTTGGTGTTCCTCAGATTGTGAAGTTAGCTGGCACGCTTTGTGTCGCAGCTGCTGGTGCTAACTGATCAGGAATACTGGCAGGACCTCGTGTCGCTGCAGTGAGAAGTTCTTTGGGCCTGCTGCTGTTAGGCCCAGAAGAAGAGAGGATAAGAAGTCAAAGGAGTGGAGGGCGTTGACTTGAGGAGAAGGAAGGAGAAGAGGAAGGCGCTGGAGTTTTGACTATCTGATCAGAGGGGGGTCTGTCACCCTGACCAACAGTAGCTCAAAGCTGAATTTTGCACCTAGGTGTGAACAATGGGGAATTCTGGGACACTGAGTTCAGTTCAGAGTCCATTTTGAAATCCACAATGAATGACTTCATCTGTGGGTCCCAACATCCCCCGTTTGGTCTCAGGATGTCGCTTGACGTGGGATCCTGAGAGCACAGATCCACATGTATAATCCATAGTTTGAAGGAATTCCAGTCCTTCCAGCAAAATGCGGAGTTTTTTTGTGATTGTTGCGGGCAAAAATCCTTGATTATGCGGCATATTTTCTTAAAAAATGCGATGGAATATGCGGGATATTTATGCAGTTTTATGCAATGAAATTGCGGGAATTTGCAAAAATTGCGGGAACTTGCAAAAACTGCGGTTTAATGAATAAGAAAAAAAAAAGTGATTCCCCCAACACTCTGTTACTAGGCTCACTAGGCTACTACCTTAATGTAAAGAGTCATTTCTAATGACTTCCTATGATAAGCAAGCATACTACATCACAGAAAGTGCTGGGGATAATTAAGTTCTCAGCTTTCTGATGACGTCACTTCATAACGTTCCCAAGGCAACAGGAGGAAAATGGCTGCTCTTGTGTGAAGTAAACGTAAACATTTTTCAACTTTCTGTGAAGATATATGTGACTTTTTTTGCAACGAAAATGCGGGGATTATGAAATCATGCAAGCCCCACATATTTTGCGCATTTTGCACGGAAATTGGCGATTTATGCGGCCAAAGTGCAGCGTCTTTGAAAAAATGCGGCCCCAGCATAATTGTGCGGACTTTGGCTGATTATGCGTTGAATTATGCAATCGCATAATCGCGTTTTTCTGGAGGGACTGGAATTCATCCATTAGTTCACTAATATTGGTAACATCTGGGCAGTTCAGTAACCAGGTGGGCATTGGCTAACTCTCTATCTTGGCTAAGCAAGAATCATGAACAGAACATCAAGTACAGAAGTTACACAAAGAAAAAGAAAATCCAGATAAACACTATGATTATGACACTGAATTCACTAAATACCTGTGTTTCTCAGATAATCTCTGGGTTAGTGAGAACAGGAAAGTTAGTAATGTAAATTTGTTAGGGTCAGATGCAGAGAGTGGCAACTACAATGATATAGTCATTTCTGAAGTGTCCAAGAGTGTTTGTGTTCACTCGTTGGATTTCAATGCTGATTACTGGTGGTAGTCAGACTTATTTTGGTAGACTTACAATTTGGTTCTTCAAGCAGGTTTTTCTGCGGAAGGGTGTCACAAATGTGAATGTCCAAATGACTGTATCATGGTTCCTGTTTGACAGTGTGGTAATGTTGTAAAGCAGTATTGGACGAGGACATGTGTATGTCTTGTTCTGTGAGGTCAGACTGCAGTGTCCTAAGCTGAGGTTTACAACAGTTAATTCACACACAAAAAAAGAAATACAACGAAGGAGCTATTCAAAGTGTATTTACAAATTGAACAGTGGTGTCTGTCCAATCACAATTTGGTCTCAATAGCATGGTTTTTGGCTAAATTCAGAATAATTGAGTTTGCCTGTTGCAACTGTAAGAAAGTAAGTTACTTATTATTACAGTCAGTACAGGGATGGATCGAGTTGTTAGTTACCAGAAGCTAACTCTGCGGCTCTTGGAGTTTAAGTTTTGCTTAAACTGTGGCTCAGGGCTGTAACGCTCTGAGTAGCTGAATGCAGAAAGGAATTCGGAGGAGCTGTCACTGTCTAAGGAATTATGACTGTGCACTGAACCGGGGTCAGAGAAGCTTTGGTCATCATCTGAGCAGTATGCTGGCTGGTCATAATTCTGGGCCAAGATTTCTGCATATGGCCTTCTACAACTCCTTTTGTCTGCATGCCTATCGCGACGCAGTTGGTGGACATGGCGGTTACGCTTGGAGTCCATATGCATCTTTTTGTCACCCCCCTTTGGTCTGTTGGGAGGGTGTCGTTTTGAGGCAGGTGATTTCTGAGACGCTGCTGTGTTGGAGCAGGCAGGCTCAGGTGTCTTACCAATGGATTTGGAAGTGACAACAGTTTCCCAAACCACCTGTGTCATCTTCCTTATCTCATTCAGTGGGAGGTTTTCTTGACACATCCTAATTACAACGTGAGTGCGTATGCATGAATGACTTCATCCGTGGGTCCCAACATGTGTGAACAAACAAAGGCAGAGAATTGGCGAACCTCCGCTGCAGAGATAATGCGGCGTCTTTGTGTGAAAAGGGCTAGTGTAGCTTCTCTAGCCTCTCAAGCTGTCCCTTCTTGTAACAATACCTTCTGGCCTGAGGGGCAATAGTGAGTCACTGTAGCCTCTGGTGTGCTGCAGGAGAATATGAAGAAATCGAACCAGCCAGAGGAACTACTGCAGAGAAGTTAACAATCTCTGTAAGTTTTTTAGTACAAAAAAAAGTTGAAGCTCCAGAAAAGCGACTTTTATCATCATCTCAAACAACAGCTTCTGAAAAGACACCACGTCCACGGCAGAGAAAAGAAGCGACGTGAAAAGAAACTAAACAGGAGTACATATTGTCGAGGTTTTCTAACACTAGAGACAGCTGTGGACGAGTTAAGAGATGAACCCACAACGTTTCTTTAGACCAGTATGTAACATCTAACATTGTCTGTTTACTGAAACATATCTTTAGTTAACTAATGACAACACAAACTGTGACAGTCAGCGTGATGTGACTGCTTTCTAGGTACTGTGGCATTGCTAAAGCCAAGCTAAGTGAGCTGTAAATGTACTCTACGTGAAGATCATAAGACAGCAGTCTTATTTTGACCGGCTGTACATTTGCTCTACTGTCAGTTATTAGTTGCTTATTTGTACGAATTGCGATTGTATAGACCCAGTAATAGACTGAATATTGGAATTCAATTCATTATATTGTAACGACTTGGCATTATGGTTATGAGATTATGTAACTTCGCTATACGTTTTTGAGGACATCACAAGGTTTATTACGTGTACTGACACTGTTAGATATTGTGTACAGTCAGTAAATCTTGAACCTCCTGCTCCAGGAAAGTACAAGGAGCAGCTCCAGCTTCTACCCCCATGAAAAAATGACCAGGCCTGCAGAGTGTGCCTGCAGAGTGTAAACACTCACTTCTTCTACCCACTTTAGACTTACTTGTCAATGTCATTCGGTCCAATGCTTGATGCAGCAGGATCTTCTAGCTCTGCAGGCCTGGTCGTAGGCTAACTGTGTGAAATATAGCCTGTGAAAACCATGTGACTGCCTGATGAACACGTTTCTCTCTGCAGTCCATGTTTCTGCTATGTGACAATCAGTGTTGGGGAGACTTAATCTACATGTAGTTGAACTACATAGCTTAACTACAATTTGCTGTAACTTGCTGGTAGTTAAACTACATTCATATTTTGTGCTTTGTCGAGTATATCAAGTATTTCAACCCCATATTCTCATCTGGAGCTGGTCTCATCAACAAGCACCCCCAGTGGACGTCTGTCTCTATACATTACATCAGCTGACATCTTTGGCCATCATCCCATGACACATGCTCTCTATAATGTGAACTTTTACACATCCCATGATGAAGAGGTTTACACAAAACTGTACAACTTTGTGAGTCTAAAACATACATACTTGTTTGTACTATTATATATGTATATGCTATTTGTTATAGTATTTCCCTATGTTTTTATTGTAATTTTTGTGTTCTATATTTATGTTCTTGCCTGTTGCATTATTTACCTTCATTTTGTATGCACCAAACACCAAGGCAAATTCCTCCCTCTCAAAGAGGAGTGGCATTTTAGTGTCCACTATTGCACTATTTTTTATACATTTTATAAACTAAATGTCAGAACATTCCAACCTGCTGGTAAGGCTTTTGTGCCAGCTTTACTCAAATGTAGGTTGCAGTGGTTGTTCAGTTCTAATAACCAGATATGGGCATATTTTGCACTTTTACGTCAGCAGATCAGTTTTAAATATTGCAGACACAGCCTGTCCTCATCGGAAAAACTGCCATACAGGTTCACTGTGAGAGCAGCTTTTTACGACGCAAAGTTATGCTTCTTTTTAGGCAGAAACCTCTTGAGCCATAGTAATTACATGTATTACGGCAGCAAAGACGGAATTTGGGAGAAGTAGTAAATTGCATCACAGTCTGCATACAGAAATCAGGGAGGGTTGGCTGTGTTAAACAAGCAGGAGGCGCTGACCCAAAAGTGAGTTCTTTTAACGTTACATACATATCAGAACTGAAGTTACGTATGTAATGTCAGTACATTCATAACTGAAGTTACATAAGTAACATAGCTTTTTCTAGCCAAATCAGGTTTTTTTTCTAGGATTTCTAAGATAGGCTCTTACACCTGTTTTTGACCGGCATCTCCGATACATCATTAAGGTAAACAACTTAAACTTGCAGTGCACCACGGCTCAGTGCTACTCACCCTCCCCATGATGGAAAAACCCTATAACATGCCCTCAGTTTAGCCCTATTTGTTGTCCCTAACCTATGCCAGTTAGCAACCCCCCAGCAACCCCACCACCGACACTTCACTCAGCAAATTTTAGCCCATAAACTGTGTAGTGAATGGTGGAAAGACACCATAAAAAGCAGCCATAAGACACTGGCCTCCTGCTCAGTCACACATCAGTCACGGTTGTAAACCAGAGAATGAGCTGGTTCACTTTGATGATTCAATCTACCCGACCCAGTTTGTTAAAGCGTGCAGGAACACAGAGTATATTTAATGCAAATCTGCAACAAATTTCATGTCAGATAATAACAAGCCATTTCAAAGCTTCTGCATTTGTTGGTTGAAGTCATGAACAGAAACCCAAACTTTCTTACACAGTGCTGAACACACTGACAGGTGATCCAAACGTGGTGCATCATGTAGTGAAAATTCTCTTTTGTGAGGTTGAGAGTTGCTAAATCTCAGAAGAATTGTAGACTCAGCGTCAGTAGGTGATTTGTTAATTTTTAACAGGGGGGATGGCCCAATGGGAGCACCACCCTGCCCCGACACACCTATGTACACCTCCCAAAGGACATTGTTGATGCCTTAACCATAACTGTGACATTTCTAATTCTACAGTTCCATTTTATCCAGTTATCTTCCTCCTCTCCCTACTATAATTGTCTTTTTATAACTGTATTAAAGTAATGAGTAAATACACCTTTAAATTTCATGCAGTGGACTGAGTTTATTCAGGTAGGGTTTTCTCATGTTTCTCACAATACACTATAAGCAGGGTCATTTTAAGTTACATGACCCCTTGGAATTTTTTACCATCTAAATTCCTTGAAGGACACACATTGAACATTGTGCAAAATAGTAGAGCCCGACCGATTCATCGGTAGGCCTATTTTATCGGCCAATAAACAGATATATCGGTATTGGTGTATACATTGTCCGATATACACCGATATGAAAACCTTGTATTTAAAAATTATAATGCAGAAAAACATGCTTGGGGTAATATAAACTTGGTGTAATGACATAGTTTGTCCAGCAGAGTGCGCTTCAACGGGAGATAAAACAGCTGGTGTCAGGAAATGTAACAGCTACCTCACTAATGGTTACACTATAAACAAGCACAAAAATGACAATTACCAACATCACATAAGCCACCATGTTCTGAACAGGCACACTAAAAACACTTACAAAAAAGTAACATTTTAGTTTTAGAACAAGTAAACTTGTTGTGCTCCTCCTCTACATGAGAGACACGCTGGGAATCCACCGGAAGCTGCTCTATGACGTCGCGTCTGCTACAGGTTTTGTTCCGCCCTCCGCATGACATCATACCATGAATGTATAAAGAGAACCCAGCGGGAACATTTCAGAACCGAGCCTTCTGTCTGCCTGATTTTGTTGACTTGCTCAGATTTTGTTGATCTGGTCATTTTTCGTTTTGATACAGTTGGGAGTCTGCAAATTGACCGGATGCTCTATGTCGTTACTTCCTGCCGACGCAATCTGCTCTGTGCAGCTTGTTGCGGCTTCCGTCAAAAATCAACCAGGCAGCCAGAACGCAAAGCAGGCGTGCACGGCTTGACTCCACTGTGCGCCGTCAATTGCGGCCGCTTGTGATTTGTAACACACTTTCTGCTACTAGGGGATGGAGAGTGATGGCAGGTTAACAAGGGGGATGCTTTTTGGTAATTTTGCTAACAAGGGGGACGGCACCCCCCCTCATCCCCCCTCAAATCGCCTACTGCTCAGCGTGATGAATCAGATCTCTTTAATATATGCAGCATGGAGAGAAGACCCAAAGTGTTCTCTCCAGTCTTCCAAATGTTTCTGTCTTAAATACAGTGGTTGCATACTTTACGACAGTCATGAATTACTTCTTCCTAAAACAATGACCCCCTGGTGTTTGTTCTGATCATGTCTTTTCCAGGGCAGTGACCATTTGCTGTTTTATTGAAATGTAAATGTCATCTTATCATCCTTTCTGTAACACCTCAGACAGAGAGAATTGCCCTTCACGTGACTTTCTGACCCTCACCGCAAAAGGGGATTCTCCCCTCCTCCTCTCACATCCTGATATGGTCTTTACAGTACATTGATTACTGAATGGAAAACTATTTAATTTCTCACATTCCTCCCTTTTGACACAAAGTGTCAACAAACATTTCTGAGAATTACATTCAAAATTCAAATAAAATAAAACCCTTAACAACAACAGCAACAACAAAAAATCACTTAATTTGACCTCAAAATTATGACTCTTCATTACAGTAAATAGAAAAATACAACAACACATATTAAAACAAATCAATTAGTTCATCAGCATTGAACTCCAAAAATCTGCAATCATTTTTCCGAACTAGTGCTGCTTTTTTGTTGTATTCCTTGATCAACTGCGCTATTTTGTTTTTTTTTTCTTTTTTTTTTTGGGGTCACTTGACTTTGTGTAGTCGGTATGCCACTGTCACTTTTCTCCTCTGTATCTTCTTGCACAGTCGTTGATAACAGTCCGGTGCCATCCTTCTGTGATGGATGGGTGTCTAAGTATCAGTATAAATGACATCAGTTTGACTGGTGATTGCAAGTGAATCAGCGGTGGTATGAAAGGTATGAATATATGAGGACGTTTGAAGTCCAATTGTTGCAGGCTTCTGGATTTGCAGGGACAGCTCTCATCTTGCTGCTAGGCTGAAAACCAGGATTGGTCTACAACAGTTGTGGTGACCAACCCAACGATGGAACTGTAGCCAAGATCGTTCACCAGAAGGCCTCATCACTTTCCCCAAAGGGTTAGGTTGTCTTCTTCTCAGAAGAATAATCACTGGAGGAAGGTTTGCACTGGGATTCCTGGATCTGGATTAACGCCTCTCCCTCAGCTATCCAGCCACAGTTGGAGTCATTCACAGGTCTCCAGGCTAGATGTGGAGTCAGGCTCAGGAGGGGCAGCTTTTACCTCAGGGAAGACAAGCTTCAAGGCATAGTTAAGCTCACAACAATATTTTAACATGTCATCATCCATTCCTGTCAGAGTTAACCTGTTTTGAGGAAACAGGCTGGTAATCATTCTCATAGGATGGCCAGTGAGTATCTCATAAGGAGACCATCGAGTTGTCTTATGTGGGCGGCCTCTCAAAAACATTAATGCAAGAGGTAAAATCTCAACTCTTAATAAATTTGTTTCTGCCATTAATTTAGTTAGTTTTGTATTCAGGGTCTGGTTAGCCCATCTGGTTATGCACCTCCACTATCTGGATGGTAGGCACAATGTTTTTTGTTTTTTTTTAGGTTTATCTACAGGCTTTCGGAGAAGCTTTGAATTACATTATTCATAAAATGAGACCCATTATCACTAGTTAATTTAGATCGAAGGCCCTCAACATGGAATTACTTCTCTCAACAATGCTTTTGCTACTGCGAGCAAACTGGAGCAACTGTAGCATGTTTACATGGGAAGCACTCAATCCATTTCGGAAACATGTCAACAATACTAAGGCAACTTACTTGGAGTAGGTTAAATAAAGTCCATCATTAACTGCTCAAAAGGACTTTCAGGTTTAGGATGGGCTGACAGGGGCATTGCTACACCTCTGCCAACATTGTTAGTTGCACAATTACACATTTCTTACAAGGATTTTCAGCAAAAGTTGAACACCCTGGTGCATACCACAATCTATTTACAATATCAAACGTCCCCCCTTTGGATCCATGGTCAAGACCATGAGTCAAAATTTGCCAAAAAGGGAATATGGTTTTTTGCAGTACTGGGAGGCTACCCAGAGGCTAGATGATGTTTTTTTTTTTTTTGTTTTGTTTTGTTTTCAGCATCAGCTCCTGTTTGAAACAAAGAGACATCATTAAGGGTGTTGGACAGACAAAGGCATCAGTAGAGTGGGGGAGGCAGGTGACAAAGCATCTGCCTTTGACACTGGGACAACAGAACCTGTATGAGCTTGACATTTGCATACCGCTACAGAGATAGGTAGAAGTGATGCAGACAAGAGGTTAATGATGAGACTTCTATGTGCTATAAGTTCGCTGTAGAAGTAAGGAAACCTTGATTCTCCCATAAAGAGTAGAAGTTATGACACACATTATATGCATATTGGAAGTCAGTGTAAACTGTGACGTCCTGTCCTGTTCCTAGAATGAAAAACACGAGTTATTGCAAAATATTCAGCTGCCTGAGCAGACAGGAAGTTTAGCATTTTCAACTATGGCATTCTCAGTACATATTGCATATGAGACACAAGGGGATCCATCGGTCGGATTTCTCATAGCAGAACCATCTAAAAAGAAGACAAAGTTAGGGTTAATAAGGGGTGTGTCAAATAATGCATCCTGTGGTTTTGACACAGTGTCAACCACTTCCAGACATGGATGTGGTCCTCCATCTTGAGCTGTTAGGAGCAAAGTTGATGGGTTAAGTACACTACATCGTTTTAGAGTGACATGAGACATTGTTAGTAGCACATTTGTTAGTGCAAAACTCATGCTTTGATTAGGTGAGTAGTTTTACTCAGTGTTAAAAGAGCAGACAGCATGCAGAACATTAACAGTTAGAGGACAGACAGTGACATCAGCTGTGGCCATAACTTCTTTGGTAGCAACTGCTACAGCTCTTACACAATCTTACTATAGCTCTCTCTGCGATGGAAAGTTATTCTGATTAATGACCTATTAGGCTCTGTTTGCCACCATGGGCTAAGTAAGGGGTTTGACATAAACCACCACAGTCAGAAAGAGTAGTAGTTTTTTTTTCTTTTTTCAATTTTGTGATCTTTACGCAAATTCTAGGGTTTGGTAGGCCTAAACAAAAACAAAAAAATTCATCAAGCTTGATTTAAGTCAGTAGAGGCTGTCTCTGCCTCAAAAGTCAGTCATTCTCATTCTTGGTCAAATGTTTTCATCCATGTGTGATGTCATACAGGGTTGGGAGATCTCCACAAAATTAAGAATCCATGGACAACAATAGCCTGCTAAATCCAATAAGGCAATCGCTTGTTTTCTTCATTCGCAGTTTTGGAACATCCAAGATTGTCTGGATGTGGTCAGGACCCAATTCTCGACCCTCCGGAGGATAATAGTGCATTAAATTTTGTGAAATAAGTTGCAACTTCGTCCTTCTAAACTTCAGGTACGTTTTCTGCCAGTAAACAAAGTGGAGACACTGTCTGTAATGTAAGCTGTCTGTCATGATGCCACACCCCTCTCAGTTGATGCCACGCCCCCCACGCTAGATCAGGGTCAAAAGTCTGAAACTGAAAAAGAAAGATCTGAAACTGAAAAAAAGATTTGAAACTGTAAAAAAACTAAGATCTGAATCTGAAAAGATAAAACATGCAACTGAAAGAAATAGGATCCCAAATATCAAAACATATGAAAGTGAAAAATGAAAATTATTCAAAAGAATTACCAGAGTTGATCATAATTATTTTTAACTTGAAAAAACTTTTTGTACATTTATTTTTATTTTGAATACGTTGATGTATTTTTCAAAATTCAAGATCAAAACTTGACATTTCAGTTTCAAATTTTACTTTTTCAAGTACAAAACATTTGACCCTGATTTAGCTCCATAGTCTCAGTCCCTGTGTCGTAAAAACACATATACAAATGATCAATATACTGAACAAGAGCACTACCACACAATGGCTGCTAATGCAACAAGTTCTCAGCTCCATAGCAAACAGAGTTGGACTGGAGAAGAAACCCCATGGCATCTTCATCCAAGAATAAAGCTTACCATTGAAGGAGAAAGCAACCCAGAACTGTGAGTCAGGATGAACAGGAATGCTAAAATATGCATTTGCTAAATCAATAACTGAACCCCCACAATCTGATAGAAATTTTTACATTAGTGTTACAACATCTGCTGGATGCTCAACAACTTCACACCTAAAGTGTTTTACTGGTCTCCACCCCCCCCCATTTGGTTTCTTTACAGGCAAGATGGGGAGTTACATGGTGAAATTAGGGATTCAACAATGGCACCTTTAATTATGATAGACTAAATGACAAGACCAATGACTTTAAAAGCTTTAGGGCTGAGTGGATATTGTCTTTTACCTAGTCTTAAAATTGATTTTGACTGGACAATAATTATTATAATATTAATTTGCATCTTTTATATTCCCAAAAATCAAACTTGCTTAGAGCCCTCAAGCTATCAGATACTGTTAGAAGCAATGTTTAGTCTTTAGCAGTCAGGAAGTTGTACGCCGAGCCGCACTACGCTGAACCGCACAACGCCGAACTGCATTAATGAGGCGCCAATTTTTAAAAGAACCTTTTAACTGTGTGGGATCTACAACCCACTAGTAAAGTGAGCTATCCGCATAAGAGTGGGGAAGGTCCCCCTGGACATTTCGGCACCAGAGCTGAAGCAAAACTGTAACTCACCTCCGTGTGTTGACACTGTGTTCCGGGGTGACAGATCTCCTGCACAGGCTGCAGGTATGATGGCGGTGTGTGAGTCCTGCCTCCCCACCCTCTCAAAACTGAGGGAGAGCGTCTCTAGCCTGCAGGCTGACCTCAAGGAGAGGGACAAGATCCTTATGGATTTCTCCACCATCGCCACGACCCAGGCGAAGCTTATCGCCCATCTAAAGGCATCCGGCGCTGGTGACCGGAGCATGACGGCCACGAACAACACCACCCTGCCGTGGACCGGCTCTATCACCATCGGAACTCCGGCACCAGTACTCACCGAGTCCTACTGGCACCACCAGGGAGCCAAGCCCAAGACATCGGCACTCTCCACCTCCTGCCTTCGCCCCGCGGAGTTGCAGTGCTCCATCAGGGAGGATGGAGTAGTGGCTCTGGCTCCGGTGAGCTCAACTCCACTCAAGCCGAGGGAACCCTGGTCGGTGGTGAACAGGGGCGCTGGGGCTCGTCCATCTCCCCCTCCTCCGCCTCCGGATCTACCACTGGATAACAGGTTTGACATTTTAAGTCTGCAGGATTTCCCTCCCGTGAGCACTTGGCCCAGCTCGCCTCCGGGACCTGTTCATCCAGCTGGTCGTGGCTCTCACCAGTCCAGGAGCCCGAAGCAACCTGACCCCCCACCTCGGTCAGGAGAAACCGCAGCCAGGCACCACCAACCTCAGGCTTCTTCCCGCCGCCGCTGCACCTCCGGGCGCACCTCCAGGCGCACCTTCAGGCAGCCAGTGGAGCAGCGCACCCCCTCCGTACTGGTTGTCGGGACCTCTATGGTCAGGCACGTGGCTGTGCACGGCAGCCGGACCTTCTGCCACCCTGGAGCCCGCATCTCGGAGGTTGCATCCTCCGCCCTGCAGCTGAACACGCAGCACTGCTCGGCCTCCACGCTGGTCCTGGAGGCCGGCATCAACGACCTTAAAAATGAGCGGTCGGAGGTCCTCAAACAGGACTTCACCACCATGATCGACCGCCTGCTGGACACGGGGAAGCGGCTTATCATCTCTGGCCTGCTTCCCCCACCTCGCTATGGCAACGTCACCAGCAGTCAGCAGTACCCCTTAAGCCACATGTGCAGCCGCCTTCGCCAGCTGCACATGTGGCTTAAGGGGTACTGCCTGGGAAAAAGTATCCCATTTGTGGACAATTTTAAGGCTTTTTTAAACAGACCCCACCTTTTTAAACAGGACGGCCTGCACCCAAACCAGGAGGGTTCGAGGCTTTTATCAGTTAACATTGACCTGACTGTCCGGTCCTGCACCACAGCCACCTCCTGACTCACTGCACCTACACACAGACCCTCTGCACCTCGCTCACACTCACCCCCCCCCCAGTGGCCCCAGTGGCACAGGACAATATTCACACAATCAAAACCATAACTTCACACAAACAAATGAGACCCAGGACTGTTTTTAGACCAAACTTCTGTATGACAGTCTACCGACCACCCCAGTACTCCACTTCTTTTATTAGGGAGTTTTCAGAACTTTTATCAATTATTAGTACCACTTTTAACAGAATTTTAATAACTGGTGATTTTAATCTACATGTGGACATCTCTTCAGATTCAATGTCCAGAGAATTTTTAAACCTTTTACACTGCCTTGATTTTAAGCAACATGTCACGCAGCCGACCCACAGCAGGGGGCGCACCTTGGACCTGGTTATATCCTATGGCCTGTCCATTGGTGCGCCCTCTGTTGTGGATCTGGCTGTATCTGACCACTTTTGTGTGTTTTTTACAATCACCAGTTTTAATCAGCGGGAGGACCCTGTGAGAACAGCGAGGAAACGCTACCTAACTTCTGAAGTGGCTGCAAATTTTATCCAGATTTTACAGAGCATTCCTGCCGAAATTTTACCAGCACCCTGTGATTTTATCACTGACAGCTTTAACAATAAAATAAAGAAAACACTGGACTCAGTGGCTCCACTTTTAATCAAAACAATTAAAACAAGACCTACACCCCCGTGGAGAACTGAGGAAATTAAAAAACTCAAAAGGGAATGCAGGAGTGCTGAAAGGAGATCAAAGAGAGGAAATCAAAGTTAACAGTTCATTATGAAATATTACGTGGACACCTCAAAACTTACAATAACACAGTCAAACAGGCAAGAATCTCCCACTTCCAAAAACTAATTCATGATCATAAAAATAACCCCAAATTCAATCGATCTTTTAACAAACAAAAATTTTAAAAGATCCTCCAAGACACCAGACAACGCCCTTTGCGAGGACTTTGCAGACCACTTCAAAAGAAAAATCAATGACATCAGATCCTGTCTTTTATCTCAACAGTTTTTAAGTGTCGACACACCTGGATCATTGATTTCACCTGTGGAAAGTTTTGCCCTGGTTGATGCGAAGACACATGCGAAGACACTTGAGAGTTTTCTCCCAAGTAAAGCCCACAACCTGCCTTTTAGATCCAATTCCCACACCGTTTTTTAAAACACTCTATGGATTCTTTGAGGAACAGCTGTTATATATGGTGAACTGCTCTCTTCAGACGGGTGTCTTCCCCACCTACTTTAAAAACGGCGGTGGTGAAGCCCCTTCTGAAGAAGAGCGATTTAGACCCCAATGTTTTAAATAATTATCGGCCTGTATCCAACTTACCATTTTTAAGTAAAATTTTAGAAAAACTTGTTTTTAATCAAGTGAATGAGCTCTTAAACTCAAAACATATTTTAGAGAGCCATCAGTCTGGTTTTAGGATGAACCACAGTACAGAGACAGCCCTTTTAAAGATTTTAAATGACATCAGGAGCAATTTAGATAATCATAAACCCACAGTCTTGGTTCTACTGGATCTAACCGCCGCCTTCGATACAGTAGACCATCACATTTTATTAAACAGACTGAGGAACCTGGTCAGCCTCTCTGGTACTGTTCTTAACTGGTTCACATCCTACCTTACTGATCGAAGTTTCTTTATAAGTATGGATACATGTTCCTCGAGAATCCACGAGACAAAGTGTGGAGTTCCCCAAGGGTCAATTTTAGGTCCAACTCTTTTTAATCTTTACATGCTTCCCCTTGGGGACGTCATCAGGAGGCACGGCATCAGCTTTCATAGTTACGCTGACGATACGCAACTGTACATCGCTGTGTCTCCTGATGACACAGGGCCAATTGATGCCCTTTTTTACTGCATTTTAGATATTAAGTCATGAATGGCAGCAAACTTCCTGCAGCTCAACCAGGACAAAACAGAGGTTTTAATCATTGGTTCTGAAGGCCAGAGAGAGAAACTTTTACCAAAGTTACAGGATTTTAAACCATCACAATCTGTAAAAAATCTGGCCGTGATTTTTGACTCTGAGCTCACTTTTATTCCACACGTCAAAAACATAACAAAGATAGGTTTTTACCATATTAAGAATATTATAGCCAGAGTCCGCCCGTTTCTCTCCCAGGCCAGCACGGAGGTGCTGATGCATGCTTTTATCTCTTGTCGTTTACATTATTGTAATGCCCTGCTCTCTGGTCTTCCCAAAAAGAACATGTATAATCTACAATTACTACAAAACTCAGCCGCACGCGTGCTGACGAGGACCAGAGGGCGGGAGCACATTACACCAGTTTTAAAATCTCTGCCTTGGCTCCCCTTGCGCTTCAGGATCAATTTTAAGGTTCTTTTATTAGTTTTTAAATGTCTTAACGGTCTCGGGCCTTCTTATTTATCTGAACTACTTTTACTCTATCAACCCTCGCGTACCCTGAGGTCCTCCAGTGCCGGCCTTTTAACCATACCACAAGTAAGAACTAAAACACACGGGGAGGCGGCATTCAGTTATTATGGCCCCCGATTGTGGAACAGCTGCCGGAGAACCTCAGGGCTGCAGAGACTGTTGATGTTTTTAAAAAGAGGCTCAAGACCCACCTTTTTAATCAAGCTTTTAACTGAGCCTGTTTAATTCTTTCTAATTGCTTTTATGCTCATACCCCTATTCTTACATTTTTTTATTATCCTATTTTATATTATTTAATTTAGCTTTTACTTTCTTAATCCATCAGCTTTTGCTTTTTTTTTACCTTTTACCCTATCATACTGTTTTATTGTTTTATTTTAATGTTTTAGTCGTTTTTATTCCCTCAGTCTTTAGCTTCATACTTTATCTTATTTTACTGTTTTAGTCCCTCGGATTTCCAGTGTTTCCCTAATGGAGGCCTACCACACCGGGAGTTGTTTCTGGTCTACCGATGATGGTGCTGTCCCGTGGACGGCTCTGGCCCGGGTGGCTAGAGGGCTCTGCACCTTGGTGTGGAGCCTCCTGTCTGCCTGGGCTGGGGTGATCCCTGTGGCGGCACCCCCAGCGGTCATGGACCATGATTTCTCTCGGTGAGCGCAGCCCCCAAAGGTAGCTTCTTCCTCACCTCAGATCTCGGTGCCCAGCCATGTCTCCTTAGTGACAGCTAGTGTAGCTGTGTGAGTGTGAGCGTGTGGGTATGTGTGTGTGTGTGTGTGTGTGTGTGTGTGTGTGTGTGTGTGCGCGTGTGTGTGTGTGTATGTCTGCGTATGTGCCTGAGTGTGTATGTATTTGTGTGGGGTGGGAGGTTTGGCTTTTTATGGTTATTCTTTGTTGTTCACGGTTTTTCTTTGTTGTTTTTATCCTCTGTGAGGCACTTTGTGCTACTCGATATATGAAAAGTGCCATACAAATAAAAGTTGATTTGATTTGATTTGAATCAGTGTTTCTCTCTGTCTATGTCTCTGTGTGTGTGTGTGTGTGTGTGTTATCATTATTTGTGTCTAAATGTTTTTCTCTATGTGTTGCTCAATACTCTGACCTTCCTCCACTGTCTCCTTTGGCTGTGTCAAGGGGAATCCTGGAGAATGAACACACACCTTTAGGGTACATGTGGCCAGGATTCTTCTGGATCTCGTCCCTCTTGCTGATTAAGCGCAGGGGTAGCACAATCATATGATGTATGCCCATAGCCTTCCAATCTGCAGCATCGGTCTTTTTGTCAGTTCTGTTGCACTCTCCTTGACGTTGGATGTGAACCCAGTCTCCGTCTACTTTTGCTGTTTCTGTTGAGACTGCCATCTTTGTCCAAGACTCTGTGGCCCACTCATCTCCAGTCTTTTGGGTGCCAGGTAGTTCCTGCAACCTTCTTGAATTTGTTCAGCTGAAATAGGGAACATCGTCCCCTCTGTGATCTTGATTCCGCAATCAGTAGTCAACAGAAACTGCTATTGAAGAAAAAGTCTTTCTTGGAGAAGACAGGTCAATTTTTGTCTCTTTAGGAGATAGGGAGAGGGCTGACAGGTCAGGTTGTATTGGTTCCACACCCCCCTCCCTTTCAGAGTCTTCCTGGGGTTCTTGACCTCATGTGGAGAAGGTGTCTTTGAAGGAAGGGCTGTAGGTGTGGAGACAGTAGCCGTTTTTATACTGGGCAATAAGCCGCCAATTGGCCATCCTTTTTGCAACTAGGTCCGTGGATTTAGACAGAAGGCGGCAAATTGGCGGTCTGTTTTGGTCCGCCAATTTGACGCCTCAGAGGGTACACTTATTTCCGCCTCCATTGCTATCTAAATCCGAGATGTCAATGTGCCGCTAATTGCGTGAGATGGGCGGAGGTGTCGATGACCTGCACTGTTGTGTGACCCACAGCCGGAGAGATTTAAAACGGTTTCCAACGAAAGACTCTTTGACAAGCCCCCAGCGCTCGCTAGCGGTACCATCCCGCTGGGCATTGAGCCAAGATCTGCACCGGATCGGTACGGGACCAGCTGCCCTCTTCCTAAGACATCGGACCGAGGTGTCCAACCGGCTGATACCGGAAGAGCTGACCCTCGGCCATTGGACCGGGACTGCCAGCTAGAGCCGCAAATCACCTGAGGGAACCCGCCGCCGCGGACTCCGCAACTCTGCTAAGAAAGTAGGCTCTCCATCACTCACAACAGCTGGATTCACACATGATACATGAGATGGTGTCCATAGCTTTGATTCTGATCTTTTAGTTTAAGAGAAATTCGGTTAGGTCCTCGTTAGTATTAAAAATTACTCCCGTAATATTTAAATGCTTCAACCTAACTCGTGATCTCACCATCAGCCCATATTCCACTAACAACCCATTACTTAGTTATTCCACATTTCCTGTTACCTGTTGTTATTCATTTAAATTGCCATTTCATTTATTTAATCTGAATTATTTAGTCAATAAACATATTTAACCGTATGTCGTTGTCTGTGCAGGTTTGTTTTTAATGTGGAGAACCGATGGATCTGTGTAGAATTCACTACTTCATTTATGAGATTGAATAGATTGATCTGAAATTGATTAGAATTGATACAAGTTAACCTTGTCCAGTCGAATTTGATTAATTACCTCTGGATTATTCAAATAGACAAAACAACGGAGGTGGTGCCCCATTAACGAGTATTTTATTAATCGCCAGTGATTAATAAATTACATTTATTATTAGTGTATCTCCTACACGTTTGTGAAGATGGCAGGGCAGTCTAAGACCCTGAGGTTGGAAGTCAAAACAATACTGGTTCATAATGGTCTTGTTCACATTATTTGTTACTGCCACAGTTCATATGTTTATGTTGCCAGCACATATATGTTGAACTATTGTTATGAGGTACAGTAATTTAAGAGTTGCCTCCTGGAATGTTAATGGCTTAAACAACCCAGTTAAGAGGAGTAGAGTGATGACAAAAATGAGAAAGGAAAATAGCCAAATCATATTTCTACAGGAAACTCACCTATCTCAGAGTGAGCATGAAAAATTAAAGAAATTTGGGTATAAGAACACATTCTATAGCACCTTTAAAAATGGTCAAAAAAGAGGAGTTGCAACACTATTACATAACTCCATTAATTTTGAGTTGGTTAGGGAGATCAGGGATAGTGAGGGCAGATATATTTTAGAGCAAGGCACATTAATCTGTGCAGGTGATTTTAATACAATAATAAACAACATATATGATACATCTAATAAAAAGAGGATAATAACCCCTCAGACTAAATTATTGAGAAGGAGTTTAGGTAAAATGGGCTCACTAGATGTCTGGATGGATTTTCATCCATCTGACAAAAGTTACACTTTTTACTCTTCCCCCCATCCAGTGTATTCAAGGATAGATTACTTTTTTATGTTTCAAAATGATAGACAGAGTCTTGGGTTGTGATATTGGAACTAGCGATATCTCAGATCACTCACTGATTTACTTGAATATTCTATTCTATTCTATTCTATTCTATTCTATTCTTACTGAGATTGAGGAATGACTTATACATTACAAAGTGGTCAAAATGGAGAGGATATTTGTTAATATAAATATTGAGGATGGTGGTGTTTTTCATTTTGCTTTGTTTAGGGTTTTTTTTGTTTTGTTTTCCCCCTGTCGGTCCTGTACAGGCATGGAAACTTGTTCAAACCCCCTTGTCCATAACCGTGCATGTAAGATTTGTTTGTTGCATGGAAGTTGTGGATGTAATACTGCTGCCTGGCAACGATGTTGATGAACTGTGCTATTACCTGTTTCTTTGTCAAAAAATCAAAAAAAATCTAAGTTAAAAAATAAATAAATAAATAAATGAATAACTACAAATCATCTCGCAGTCAAACTGGTTTCGCTGGTGGTGAACACACCATTAAACAGCCACCTTTGCTCATGGAAATCTATCTGATATGATTCAAGCACAAATGTTCAGAGACAACCTAACCTTTTAAAGGTTTAGTTATGTTAACTTTAGTCTTGTTCATCGACTTTCTGCCTCGCTCTCTGAGTAACCTGCAGGAGTAACGACGGGCAACCAAATGAAACGCATTGTTACCTTGAGTAAACATGTAGATCTCTCAGGGTTTGCACATTGTCGGAAATATTTGGGATAATGTAAATCCAAAGTTCAATAAAATATTAATTAAAGTTTAAAAAAAACACTGGGTGAAAGTGACTAAATAAAGTTGTGACATGAACCTGTCCTCTTCTACGTACTGTTCTAAAGTAATAAGGAGGCAGAAGAAAAATGATGCAAAATTTTCTGTTCACCAGCACTTAAGACTCACATGAGCACACTCATACAAACGCACACAGGATGAGGCTGCAGAGTGAAGCACTGACTGAGTGTGTGATATGTTGGTGGCTCTCCTTCACTCTATAGCCCATCAGCCTCCTTGTTCCAGCCCTTCTACCTTCCTTCTCCTCTCTGGAGAATAGCCCTGCCTTGTCATTCACTAACAGTAATGAGGTGAAGTGGAGCTGTTGAAGCGCTGAGAGCTGACAGCAAAGAGGCAGAAGGCAGGGATTAAAGTCAACTCAATGGCACACTATGCCGGAAATACAGCAGGGAGGAGTGGGAGACAGACGGGAGGGTGGAGATGGGAGAACAGAGGGAGGGAGTGGAGCATGTGAAGTGTATGGGCTGTCGTCCTCAAAAGGTGTCGGCGTGTAGTATGTTGATAAAAGATTCTGTGGAGGCAAGGCTGGGTAAATATGAAATCTTTATTGAAACAGATCTCAAGCCAGCGTCCGAACCAGAGTGTGCACTCCCTGGTATTCTCAAATCTCGGCAAAGTGATGCCCAAAATGCTTTGCCCTCTGCTCTATCAGAACTCCTCTCTGACCCTCAGTCTTAGGAGATCAACCAAAATTCACCCCCGTTCTCTGGTGTGCAGGTCCTTTTTAGAGTTCATTTGCTCATGTCCGCCTGTTTCCTCTAATTGTTTACTTTTGGGGCACTTAGAGCCCTTCTATCCTGTGGGAAAAGAATAGGTCTGCATAACACCTCTAGAGAATATCTCTCAAGGGAATATGTGTACGTGAATGTGTGTGCGTGACTATATTGATGTTATCTGAAATTGACCTGCTAGTCTCTCTATACTTAGATGAAAATGTATACATCGAATCAATCTTGAACCTCTGAACTGGTCAGTCCTAAGTGTGGGCCTCTTCCTTTAGCTATTCTCTGACGCACACTACAGGACTAATATGTTGTTCTCCTGGACATGAGACCTCTACGTAAGCATCTGGTCCTGTCCCATCCTGTCCTGCCACTCAGAGCTCAGGAGGTATAAGAAACACTCAGACACTACACATGCTAAAGGAAAGGTGATCAGAAAAGAGAGGGTGAGGAAATATTTTACAGGTTTAGGGTAGACTATCTACGAAGGAATGAAGATTTTTGAAGACTTTTCTCTTTTTCTGAAGAAATTGCCAGTCAGGAAATAATACTGAACACTGAGGTGAACAGAAGCGTTGCTGCCGAATGTTTATGTTTAAATTTAAAATGAATGGCTTAAGTGCTCAAATAGAATGGTTGGTTAAATAGTTTTTTGTAATGTTGCAATTATTTTTGTAGATTATGCAGCAGTGTGTTTGCCCATTTGACCTACTTTTTATTTGACTAGGTGGGAAAAAAATGTCTTTTGTGAAATTTTGGGCTACTACTGTAGTGTTTAGGCGGGTTCCCCCAACAGATTAATAATTTGGTTTTTCCCTTCTGCTCCAGTTGAAATTGACATTATAATATATAATCTGTCTGTCTGTCTGTCTATATTTTACTACTTGTATATTTTGTATACTTGCACTCAAAGCGCTTCATAATACTTGTCACATTCACCCTTTCACACAAACAGTCATATATATACACTGATGGCAGAGGCTGCCATGCAAGGTGCCGACCTGCTCATCAGGAGAAATGTGAGGTTCAAAATCTTGGTAAAGATTTGACTTCATCATGAAGCCGGAGGAGCTGGGGAATTGCATCAGCGACCTTGTGATGACTGGACGGCCCACTCTCCCTCCTGAGCCACAGCTGCCTACATATATTTTATTTAATCTCTCTATAGTGTGACATCTCTATTCTAGAAGGAACGACTGTAACAAACCATTTTCCCCTCAGTGATCAATAAAATATTTCAAATTCTGATTTCTGATAATCAAATTATTATTTAATCATAACTTTTTTTGGTCAAAAACTCTAAAATACTTTTATACTTTATAGGTATGTGTAATTGTAAATGATCAAAAATACTTTGTGGATATATCTTTTTTACTGATCTAACCAGGGGCTGACTTTTGGCAACATTAAACAAGGTAGGAAACTGCCTGGGGCGCAAAAATAATGTTCTTCGGATTCATAGATTCACTTATTTGATGACGGGAGCACCATCCCCCAATTATCATGACCATTATCAAAACCAGGCTGTCCTCATCAAAAAAAAAACAACCACAAAGGTCCACTGTGAAAGCATTATTATGACCCATATTTACGTTTTGTTGTGTGGTGGTCTCGTTGCCGAGGTAAGTATTACAGCAGCACAGGAGGAAGTCTGGAGAAGAACTATAAAGAGCAATGCAGGGACAGGGACAGATGGTTATGTTAAACACACAAAGGACTTTTCACCCAGGAGACGTCATGTACATAACGTAACTTCATTATTAACTGAGGTTACATAAGTAACGTAATAACTGTAACTGTAATATATGCTGTTTTGGGAGATGCTGGAAACTAATGTGTGAGGATGTGTTGTCAAAACAGACATAGACAATGATGAGAATGTAGGAAAGTATTAAGATTCTTAAATTAGCAATAATGCAATGTAAAAGATACTCCATAACAAACAAAGTTTTACATGTGTTATATTAACAGGTAAGCAACTTTTTAACATGAATTTTAACATAACTTTCATTACTGTATAGACTGCTGGGTAGTTCAATGCATCATTTATCATCATTTTATTTGCTGACATGTGGAGTAGCACAAAAGTAGTATATGTATATATATATACATATATATATATATATATATATATATATATATATATATATATACATACATATATATATATATATATATATATATATATATACATATATATATGTATATATATATATATATATATATATATATATATATATATATATATATATACATATATATATATATATATATATGGTAACACTTTATATTAAGGTACACCTATTCACCATTAATTAGTTGCTTATTAGCATGCAAATTAGTAACATATTGGCTCTTAATTAGTCATTATTAAGTACTTATTAATGCCTTATTCTGCATGGCCTTATTATACAACCAGTAAGCCATTAACTAAGAGTTTTCCCTCAATAACCTCAGAATTATTGCTTATTAGTAGTAAGTAAGGAAGTTGTTGTATATGAATTACGATCTCAATATGCTTTGCTTAGTATGGACTTTATAAGGTGGTAGTACCACAAGAATAGTTATTCTCCCTTAATAACACTTAATGAATATGGTCCGTTCTTACATAACAAAACACAAAACTACAAGTGTTAATAGTGTCCAAATAACTCTAAATTAAGTCTTTGTTACTTAGAATATGTTCCCCATACTAAAGTGACATCTTGATTATTACTAATGCACTAGTAGTTGAACACTTATTAACCAACACATGTTACCTAATCTAAAGTTGCCTCCTTTTCACACTTAGTTAATATATTATAGCACATAACTACTGCAATGAACAAGTGATGGGTTACACCTTTGAAAAAAATGGATCTATCTATAGGTTCCCACTCATTCAGTGGTAGAATAACAAAGACAGCACAAGTACAAATACCTCATTTATTAAACCACTAGTTCAGGTTTTCCCAAGGCTGACAACAAATACTGCCCGAACTTGCTGTGTAGTTTAACTTACAGGTAATGGGGTCTGCCTGAAAATTCCAACACTGAAGTGTCAGTGTATATAAACATGTCATACAATATGGTATCAAATGTATAAGCAGGTCATACTGTATGATAATACAGGTACTCTATTGTTGAAAATCTGTGTGATCCTTTAACCAAATCTGCCTGCTTACAAAAACATCTAACTGCATAATATAGAAATATAAAACCTGCACAGCTCAATATGAACTTTATAGCTCTTTATCAGCTAAACTACATTTGTCAAAGCTTAAAGTACAAACATTGCACTTTCACAGCCTAAACTTGCTCTATAATTACTGCATCAGGTGATTTATTTCCCCTGTGCACAAATATTTCACTTTTCCAATACAATATAACAGAATTTTAACTGAACAAAGAAGCTCACTTGCATTTTAATACTTTAACAAGGGAAGGAGTTGGCCTTTGGCCTTCATGTCCATGATAATAGTCTTTTTCTCAGAGGTAACAGTACATTTAGTGTGTCAAAACTTTTGACTGGTAGTATAAATATCAACTTGATATCTGAATCTACATTTCAGACAGGTTTCATACTGGATATTTTTTCCTAATGTGATGCAAAAGCATTCCAAGTGTTCCGTTACTGTGATGGTTTCCACGCCAATAAGTCCACTCAATTACATCTAAGTGATCCCTCAACAGTTTTTGTGTGCGGTTCCCTCTTTGTCTCCAGATAGTTGACTTGCAAATACCCCAAAATCTCTCCAGGTTTTGTGTATGTGCACCTGTAACAGGGTCGACAAAAAAGTCTTGATGGTTGACAGTCAGGTGATTGTAACCTTCGTCCTGAAGACGGCGGTAAGACCTCCACCCATCTGAAATGATTGAGCTTCCACGGAACGTGCTTCTTTATTAAAGGCAAGAGATGCCTGGCTGAACGGTGATGCACAATCTTAAGAATGGGTCTCCTCCTGTCATCCTTAATCCCTAGCATTCCGAACACCCAGGAACTCCTATTGCTTGCCCGTCCTCTGTTTTACTGAAATTCACAAGAGCAAATATTTCAAAATGAGGACAATGGCACTCACAATACAATGATTCTGCAATAATGGTGGGAAATGGGAGAGAATAAATCATAAGTCAAAAATGTAAAAGTTCTCTCTAGCTTTGGAGTAGTGGTGCATGTTTACAAATATTGAACTGTTCTGGGGTGTAGGAATAATGTGGTTTCTTAAAACCGACATTCCCCTCTATTGCATCAATGAACTACAATGTATCTTATTCCATAATGCAGTAGTTACTTCTCGAGATACAGGAGATACACCTCCAAGCACCTCAGACAAAAACAGGTTTTAAATGTATGTATATTGTCTCTACTTTCAGTAGCTGAGTTTAGCACAGACTTAACCAACATCAAATACACATTTTTAGACACAAAATCATGTATTTGGCATCAAAGTAATACTCATAAGTGTTTAAGTAACTTTCATACCTTTCTTTTATGGCCAAATTTGCTTTCATCTATCATAACAATCTCTGCTCTTTGTCCAACAGTCTGCTTGCCTCTTCTTCTCATTCTTTTCATTCCCGATTTGCAAACTCTCCGCAGCTTGTCAGCTTGAACTCCGAGTAATTCCTTCCTGCAGCATGTCCACTTGTCTCAGTCGAAGGCCTTGGGCGAATCTGTAATAGATCAACCAGATAAATATTTCAATGACACAATTTAGAAGTGGGGGGTTAAAACCAATTTCTTAAGTTGTCATTGGTCTTTTTATAACCATAATTTCTCATTTGCAGTCCCATTTGCAGACACAGCAGATACTCATAGCCTGAATACAAGAGTGTATTTAACCTGAAACAACAAATCTCAAAAGCAAAGTAGGGTGAAGAACATTCCCTGTATGAGGGGAGGAATGGAATAAAATCCTAAAACAAATTAAATCTGCTGTATCTTTGAAGAGTTTTAAGAAACAACCGAAAAAATGGATTCTGAGTAAATTAGCACAGTGAAGTGTCTGTTTAGAAAAGTTACGTTCTTTTGAACTTGTGTGGGGTTTTATTTTCCAATGAATTGAGTTCTTTTGAGACAATTTCCGGAAACCACCTAAAACCTTAAAATCCACAAGACCTTTGTACTACATTGGACTCTTCGCAACCCAGTACTTAATAGAACTACACATACTTAATAAATTCGACCAATATTCAGAATTCTTACCATATACTGTATAAACTCATGTCTCGTAAGCATTGGCTCTTATAGGACCCATCCCAACCAACAGTATAGTGAGAACATTCAAAGACAACATTATGGTCTGAGTTAGAGTTTCTCTTTGATGGCTTTTGTTATTATACAATGTAAAACCACGTACCTGTAGATGTAATGCATCCACGTATGCAGTCGAAGGTGAGAATTCTCAAACATGGAGCCACTTCGGATGGACCTCGACACCGTTTTCCCTTTGTGACAGGAATCTCAGCATATCCTGATGATTAAATCCAAAGGTTAACGTAACAAAATAAAAACCTACGATACTGTGCTGATTTCACTAAATAGAAACGTAACATAAATGAAGATGAAGAGGGGGACACAGATGTTTACGTATAGATGTTGAAACAGCTAAGATTGCAAGGTGCACTTGTACTCTTAGTAGACCTTGTGATTCCCTCCCCCCATGCAATCTCAAAGCACAACAGAACAGTCCCATTTCTAGGCCTACTAATATCTACAACTGTTACACCTTAAATTGGGTTAGACATTTGAGTCAATTTATCTGTGTCTACTCTACTCTACTTGTCACCACTTGTGCTTTCGTGCCACGCAGCATGAAAAGGGTGATATCATTCAATTAATCCCTGTGCTTGTACAAGTTTAAAGTCAAACTGATTGGTGGCATTTATTGTTAAATAGGTGAACAATATGACCAGGAATGTGATCTAAAATTGTTAAAAAGGCATTTTTCATTTCAGATTTTGTACACATGTAGAACTTCGTGGAAACATTAACACCCCTATCTCTACCAAATAAACAGTAGCTTACTTAAAAATTAAAATTTGCAGCTGTGTGTGATTTGTATTGTGACTTTCTAGATGTGACTTAACATATTTTGTGTGTACACCACTCATAGCTTCTGTATTAAAAAAAATGTCGTAAAATATAGGATTTGGCACTGAATTCTAGCAGATATAATTGGATGGCTGCATGCTGCACACTCCCCTATGCTTACACACACATAGAAAATTAATAAATAAGGCACATGTCTAGTTGTTCTACTCACCATGCTGCCTCCTTTCTGCCGTAGGGCCGTTTCAACTTCATAACATGAGAGCAAGTGGGGCATTTAATCCATTTTCGAAGTAGGCCTTCTCTCATTAACCATCTGGTG
The DNA here is from genome assembly GCF_040436345.1 of Pagrus major. Classification (NCBI taxonomy): domain Eukaryota; kingdom Metazoa; phylum Chordata; class Actinopteri; order Spariformes; family Sparidae; genus Pagrus; species Pagrus major. The sequence goes on along the minus strand of NC_133218.1, from coordinate 258,109 downwards.
AACTTGTAGTTTTCCTTGGGGCACTGTCTAAAATGTATTCGACTCAAAAACTCGTAACACAACAACATATTTGTTAAACCTATACCTATGGAATAATGTCAGATTCAAAGCTCATAATATTGCCCGATGCACCCTTTGTCAGGCCGAGACTCAATACAGGACTCAATTGCTGAGGTGTCAGTGAGCGATTTTTATTGAGTTTAAACAAGGCTCTCGAGAGAGTGATTTCAAAACAATTGTGCTGTGAAAATTACTCTATGAGAGTCTATCGGAAGGGAAAAACTAGGCTTAAACAAAAATCACTCCTAGGGAGGAAAACTGGCTATCAAAATCAAAATCACTCTTAAGGAGGAAACTCGAAGTACAATATCTATCAAAATCAAAATCACTCTTAAGGAGGAAACTCGAAGTACAGAATCTATCAAAATCAAAATCACTCATAAGGAGGAAACTCGAAGTACAAAATCTATCCAAATCAAAATCACTCCTAAGGAGGAAATCAACGGGCTTCAAAACATTAACCATAAAAAACAATGAACAGAAAATCTCTCCCAGAGGAGGCTGACAAAAGGACTAAACTAATGACTATGAAAATTTAACAGAAATTCACTCTCACGAGGATACAACAAAAACTCACGAATACGCTGTGGCTTTGAATCAGGACTATGGTTAGGCTTCTGTGGTCGGACATGGAACGAGACACTTTGGCACAGGACAAAGGGGAACGCAGACTTTTAAACACATGAGGGAAAGGGGACACAGGTGGACACAATCAGGAATCAGGGGAGACGGGCAGGTGACACAAGAGGAAGGGCAAGTGATCTGAAACGAGAGGAGAGTTAGATTTTCAAAATAAAACAGGAAATGACCAGACAATAACCCAAGACGAGACAACCTCACCGCGGTGTGACAGTACCCCCCCCCTAAGGGCCGACTCCTGACGGCCCAGGAAGTTCAGGATGGGCCCTCACGAAGTCTTCTATGAGGGACCGATCCAGTATGAACCGGGAGGGGACCCATTGTCGCTCCTCCGGTCCGTACCCCTCCCAGTCCACCAGGTACTGCTTGCCCCGACCCCGGTTGCGCACAGCCAGTAGCCTCTTGACTTTGTAGACGGGACCCCCGTCTACCACTTCAGGGGGAGGAGGGGGCGGGGGGGTCGGGACCATGGGGCTCTCCTTGACCGGTTTGACCTGACTGACATGGAAGGTGGGATGGACACGGAGAGAGCGGGGCAGACGAAGGCGAACCGCTGCGGGTCCGATAATCTTGGTGATGGGGAAAGGCCCCACGAAGCGCGGCGCCAGCTTCCGGGAGAGGGCTTTGAGGTGGAGGTTCTTGGCTGAGAGCCACACCCTCTGGCCCGGCTGGTATGCCGGAGCGGGTCGTCTTCTCCGGTCCGCGGCCCTCTTGACCCGGTCACCCTGGCGGATGAGGAGCTGCCGGGCGGCCGCCCAGATACGTCGGCAACGGCGGATCATGGCATGGGCGGAGGGCACCGACACCTCCGGTTCCTGGTCTGTGAAGACAGGCGGCTCGTAACCATATACACATTTGAAGGGTGAGAAACCTGTGGCTGAGGTGGGGAGGGAGTTGTGGGCATATTCAACCCAGACCAAGTGCCGGCTCCAGGTCGAGGGGTTTTGGGACACCAGACATCTGAGACCGGTTTCCAGCTGTTGGTTGAGCCGTTCGGTCTGGCCGTTGGCCTCCGGGTGATAGCCTGACGTGAGACTAGCCGTGGCCCCGATGAGCCGACAAAACTCCTTCCAGAAACATGATACGAACTGGGGCCCCCGGTCGGAAACGATGTCCCTAGGAAAACCGTGGATTCTGAAGACATGGTTAATCATAATTTCAGCTGTCTCTTTGGCTGAAGGTAATTTGGGCAAGGCTATGAATCGTGTCATTTTAGAAAATCTGTCCACCACCGTAAGAACCGTGGTGTTACCTTGGGAGACCGGGAGCCCCGTGACAAAGTCCATGGAGATGTCGGCCCATGGTCTGGAGGGGATGGGGAGCGGTTGTAGGAGTCCCATCCGTGGCCCGGAGGACGTTTTATTCCTGGCGCAGACCGAACAAGCCTCGACGTACTCCTGGACCTCTCTTTCCATGGACCGCCACCAGAACCTCCGAGAGATGGCGAACACAGTCCGCCGAACCCCCGGATGACAGGAAAGCAGCGAGGTGTGAGCCCAGTGGATCACCTGTGGGCGCAGCTCAGCCGGGACAAACAATCGATTTTCAGGGCACCCACTAGGTGGCGGACTCTCACCGTTTGCCTGCTTAACCTCCTTTTCTATCTGCCAAATTACCGCTCCAACCACACAGGTTTGTGGAAGGATTGGCTCTGGTTCTTTGGCAACAGGCTCGGGGTCGTAGAGACGTGACAGGGCGTCGGGTTTGACGTTCTGGGACCCCGGCCTGTAAGAGAGGGAGAAAGAGAAGCGGTTAAAAAAAAGCCCCCACCTTGCCTGGCGAGAATTTAGTCTCTTGGCTTTACGTATGTATTCCAAGTTTTTATGGTCGGTCCAGACGATAAACGGGAGCTCAGCTCCCTCATGCCAGTGCCTCCACTCCTCCAGGGCCAGCTTGACCGCCAACAGCTCCCGGTTGCCGACGTCATAGTTCCGCTCCGCTCGGGACAAACGCCGCGACAAGAAGGCGCAGGGATGCACCTTTCCGTCCTGTGCAGACCGCTGGGACAGGACCGCTCCAATCCCCTCGTTGGAGGCGTCCACCTCGACCACAAACTGCCGCTGGGGATCAGGCATCGTGAGGATGGGAGCCGTGGTGAAGCGGGTCTTGAGGTGCTGGAAGGCTGCCTCCGCCTCCGGGGACCAGAGGAAGCGCACCTTCGTAGAGGTGAGTGCATGGAGCGGAGCTGCTATTGCGCTGAAGCTTCTGATAAACCGCCTATAAAAGTTAGCAAAACCGAGGAATTGCTGGACTTTTTTGCGGCTATCAGGCGTGGGCCACTCGGCCACAGCGCTCACTTTAGCCGGATCCATCTGCACCTTTCCAGGGGCTACGATGAAGCCCAGGAAGGAGATGGTGTCGGCATGAAACTCACTTTTTTCTGCCTTAACATAGAGCTTGTTTTCTAGCAGACGTTGGAGAACCTGTGATACATGATTTCTGTGAGTTTCTAGATCTGGTGAGTAAATGAGAATGTCATCCAAGTAAACATATACAAATCGGTCTAAAAAGTCCCGGAGCACATCATTGATCATGGCTTGGAACACGGCTGGGGCATTAGTGAGTCCGAAAGGCATGACCAAGTACTCATAGTGGCCGCTAGGAGTGTTAAACCCTGTTTTCCATTCATCCCCCTCTCTGATCCTGATTAAATGGTAAGCATTGCGTAAATCTAGTTTTGTAAATACCTTGGCTTGTTGCAGTTGGTCGAAAACTGATGTCATGAGAGGCAGGGGGTAACGGTTTTTAATAGTGATAGCATTTAGGGGGCTGTAATCGATACAGGGCCTAAGAGAGCCGTCCTTTTTCCCCACAAAGAAAAATCCGGCCCCCGCTGCTGACGAGGAAGGACGAATAAGCCCCGCCCTCAGTGATGAGTCGATGTACTCCTTCATGGCTGCCCTCTCCGGCCCGGAGATGGAGTACAACCGGCCCTTGGGAATGGGGGAGCCCGAAATCAGGTCTATGGCGCAGTCATAAGGCCGGTGTGGGGGAAGTGACATGGCCTTAGTTTTACTAAACGCCTCTCGGAGGTGGAGGTAGCAGGGGGGCACGGAGCTCAGGTCGGAGGTCTCGGAGTCTGTGGCAGAAGTGACAGAAAAATGATTAATTGACGTTATGTTGTTCCCCTGGACCGAAACAGATCTACAGTGGTCCACACAATCTTCCCCCCATCCCATGATTGTCCCTGTTTTCCAGTTTATGTGGGGGTTGTGTTGACATAACCAGGGGTTTCCAAGGACTAGAGTCTGAGAGGGGGATTTAAATAAATATAAGTTCAGGAATTCCCTATGTTCTTGGATCTGCAGTTCCAGTGGTTCTGTAGTGTGCGTGATCATAAAAAGTTCCTTGCCGTTGAGGGCTCTGGCCCTGATGGGGCTGACCAGGGGCTCCGATTTTAACCCCAATGTCTCCGCCAAACCCCAGTCAATTAAGCTCTCGTCAGCCCCGGAATCTATGAGCGCTTTAATGTCAATCGTGGTGGCATGGTGCGTTACCTTAACAGGTGTCAGGCCGCGCGGAGCGGGGTCTGTGGCTGGGGGTTGACTCACCTCCCGGGGTTTTTTGGCCGGACAGGCGGCGACGAGGTGGTCAGTCTGGCCGCAGTAAAAACAGCTGCCCTCCTGTTGGCGTCGTCGTCGCTCAGCCGCGTCCTACCCAGCTGCATGGGCTCCTCCTCCCTAGCGATGGGGAAGGGAAGGCGGTGCTCAGGCGGAGAATAACGGGGAGCCTGCCTGCCCGGGGCAGGGGAACGTGGATACCTCTCTGTCGTCGGGCCGCTGCTCCGCGATTGCCGGAGCTCACGAACCCGGTTGTCTGTCCGGATGGCGAGGGAGATCAGCGAGTCCAGGTCTGCAGGCAGATCCACTGGCAGCAGCAGCTCCTGGATGTGAGCCGCCAGCCCCTTCAGGAACACGTCGTACAGGGCGGCGTTATTCCACCCACTCTCCGCCGCCAAGGTGCGAAAGCGGATGGCGTAATCGCACACCGAGTCCCTGTCCTGAGTCAGTCTACTCAGCTCCCTGGCTTTTTCCCTGTCTGTAGATACAGGGTCAAATGTTTTCGTGAGAGCAGTTTTAAAGTCTGTGAAGGATGAGCAAAGCGGAGAGTCACGAGCCCACTCAGCGGTGGCCCAAGCTCTGGCTCTCCCCGTCAGGTGGGAAATCATGAATGCAATTCTTGAACGATCTGTGATGAATGCCTGTGGGAGCTGTTCAAAATGTATCGAACAGTCGATAAGAAAAGCCCTACATTGTCCTGGTTCCCCAGAGAAACGCTCCGGGGAGGCCAACTTGATGCCCATCCCGGTCATGGGAGCACCTTGGGTCGGAGCCGCTGCAGCGGCTGGAGACTCCGACGCCGCGGGCGGCCGGGCTGTCTGCCGCAGATGGTCCGCCAGCTCCCTCACCTGGGATGAAAGCTGACCCAGCTGAGCCACCATCACCGTCTGAAAATCCTCCTGACGGGAGATGCGGGCTTCCTGAGCCTGTAACGTAGCCGCCCACTGGCCAGCCTCTGCTGAGTCCATTCTGGCCAAAGTGTACTGTCAGGCCGAGACTCAATACAGGACTCAATTGCTGAGGTGTCAGTGAGCGATTTTTATTGAGTTTAAACAAGGCTCTCGAGAGAGTGATTTCAAAACAATTGTGCTGTGAAAATTACTCTATGAGAGTCTATCGGAAGGGAAAAACTAGGCTTAAACAAAAATCACTCCTAGGGAGGAAAACTGGCTATCAAAATCAAAATCACTCTTAAGGAGGAAACTCGAAGTACAATATCTATCAAAATCAAAATCACTCTTAAGGAGGAAATCAACGGGCTTCAAAACATTAACCATAAAAAACAATGAACAGAAAATCTCTCCCAGAGGAGGCTGACAAAAGGACTAAACTAATGACTATGAAAATTTAACAGAAATTCACTCTCACGAGGATACAACAAAAACTCACGAATACGCTGTGGCTTTGAATCAGGACTATGGTTAGGCTTCTGTGGTCGGACATGGAACGAGACACTTTGGCACAGGACAAAGGGGAACGCAGACTTTTAAACACATGAGGGAAAGGGGACACAGGTGGACACAATCAGGAATCAGGGGAGACGGGCAGGTGACACAAGAGGAAGGGCAAGTGATCTGAAACGAGAGGAGAGTTAGATTTTCAAAATAAAACAGGAAATGACCAGACAATAACCCAAGACGAGACAACCTCACCGCGGTGTGACACCCTTCTTCTTTTATGTCTAAACGGTGTTATGTAAATAGCCTGGCAGTCCTGCATCAAAAAATGGCGCAAAGTGACCCACTTTGTAGAGTAATGATTGACATAACGATCTACCAATCATGTCATGTGACATCCTCAGCCAATCATCCAAAGGGAGCCACCAGTCACATCAAAGATCCAGAGAAGGTGGCTATTTGCCGTTTCGTTCACTGCTTGGAGAGTGAAGAGGGAAATTCGTGTAACAAAAATGGTAAGTTAAGTGCTAGCCTGTTAATTGAAACTCCCCCTGAGTTTTGTAAGCACATCATAACACCCGTCCCCGGGCCATTTACATAGTTAAAGAGTAGTAAATCCTCCTATTTTAATGCAGTGTGTAGGCTAATTAGCTAATGTAACGTTAAGCTAGCTGAGTGCGTGAGTGTGCACGTGAGCTGGGTGAATAGTAGGAAAGAAACAGTAACATTAACATAAAATGTGAATGTAGGTGCATATGTAATGCTTTAGTATGAACCACATTTTGTCATGAAAAATAAATTATGCACTATGCAGTCATTCGAACAAGAAGAGCTTTTGAATCTTGTGTAGATTATTTAAGTTACATTTTGCTGGTTATAGTGACATGAATTTATTTATATTTTTACAGCCTAAGGCCAAGAAGAAAATGTCCCTAAAAGTCCCCTAAAGATGACTCAATGACAGAGGTGACCAAAAATGATCTGGATGGTAAATTTTTCTTTGTCAACTTTCAAGTAACTTTAATACTTAAATAATTAGCTTGTCCAAATGTGTTTAAACATTTAAAGTCCTCTATTCATATGTTGATTTTGTTGTACCTATGCCATACTGTAGGCCCTGAAGATAAAGGAAGCTCTGCTCCAAGTTGCAGCAGCATAAGCAGCATTGGATCAGGTAATGATTTCTCATTTTCTAGCAGTATGTCTTTGTTGTCTAAAATTACAGAGTTTAATTTATTGCTAGTGATTTTTCTGCCTGAGATTAAAGTTGTTGGCAGATTTTGTCAGTATACATGTGCTCACAAATCAAGTTAAGGCACACACCATATCTGGTCCACTACCTTTGTTGCATGCATGTCATTCTCTCTCTCTCTCTCTCTCACTCACTCACTCACTCACTCAATACTGTCAAATCCTAATCTTTTTTGTATCCTGCTCTCATTTTTGTTTTTAAGGATCAATCTCCAAAGTGGAGCTGCTAGAAGCCAAGATCCAATGGCAAGAAAAAATAATAAAGGATCTTGAGCAAGAGCGCAATTTCCTGCGTGAGCAAATCATGGGAAAGAAGAAATCATGTGAGTGATTTGGGAGCAACTTGTATCTGCAAAATGTAATGTAATTGTAATGAAAGGTGTGATATATCTTCATAACAATCTGATCTTTGTCTCATCTATCCTCTATTTGATCAAAGCTCAGCCAAAAGTATTTACTTTGGAGGACGATGACGAGGATGACGATGGCAACATGGATGAAGATGACGTCATTCCCCCATCTTCCCCAAACATCAGTGAGTCCTCGGACAGTGATGTTGTTATCCAAAGATGGAAGACACGTTGGACACAGCCACCTGCATCTGCAACTGTGGCTGTGCCTGGAAAAGCTCATGTGAGAGGTAAGAATGGCATAACTTGAACCACCTGCCCTGTTAGCAACAAGTGGTCATGAAAAGTAATTATTAATAAAAGCGTTGGAAGAGCTGTTAAAAATATGTTCTGAAGTAATTATGAGGCAAAAATACAGATCTTCAGGTCTAGATTCTGAATATACTAGGAATTTGATGACAAATAAAAATTAAATGTCTAAAGTCAAAAATGTGGCTTTCATCAAGAATAAAGCTCCATTTTATTTTGTATTCAACATCAAATGTATTGCTAGAAAGATTTGTCTCTAGATTCTGAATATACTAGGAATTTGATGACAAATAAAAATTAAATGTCTAAAGTCAAAAATGTGGCTTTCATCAAGAATAAAGCTCCATTTTATTTTGTATTCAACATCAAATGTATTGCTAGAAAGATTTGTCTCTCAGAAGTAAACATAATTCTGAACCGTAAGACTTACCAACTAAACAGATCTTACAGAGTATCATTTTTGTATTGAATTCTGAACCACATATTGTGCGTGGAATCATATCAGGAGGTGAGCAGATTGTCCCATTCCTAGAATATGCTTCATACTTTTATCAAAAGAGAAGTGACCACCTGACCTTAAGCCATTGTTTGTGCTCATTTCTCATGTTCTTTTGTTTTTGTTTTATATATTTTTCAGCGAAAGGGCCAGCTGAGGTTATCAGCAGATATAAAAAAGTCTTGAAAAGCTTAAGCAAAGTCCGCACCATGACTGAAGCCTTCAGAATCAATGGCGTGGACCGGGGAACCATCAAGATGACTGCTGCAATTGCAGAGTTCAACATTGTGGATCCTGAAACCTTCAAGACCCTGAAGTATGATCCTGCAACTGAGACCCTGCAGTCCTTTGCTAAGAGGTGTGCAACCCACATTACCCCTGAGAAGAAGAGCATTATAGAGGACATGAAGGCCAAAGGCCAACTCCTCCCCTTGTTGATGAAATATTAAGATTTAAGTGAGCTGCTTTGTTCAGTTAAAAATCTGTTGTATTGTATTGGAAACGTGGAATATTAACCTGTGCAGATTTTGTTTTATCCTTGCACAGGGGAAATAAATCACCTGATGCAGTACTAGTGCATTAGTAATGATCAAGATGTCACTTTAGTATGGGGAACATATAAGTAACAAAGACTTAATTTAGAGTTATTTGGACACTATTAACACTTGTAGTTTTGTGTTTTGTTATGTAAGAACGGACCATATTCATTAAGTGTTATTAAGGGAGAATAACTATTCTTGTGGTACTACCACCTTATAAAGTCCATACTAAGCAAAGCATATTGAGATCATAATTCATATACAACAACTTCCTTACTTACTACTAATAAGCAATAATTCTGAGGTTATTGAGGGAAAACTCTTAGTTAATGGCTTACTGGTTGTATAATAAGGCCATGCAGAATAAGGCATTAATAAGTACTTAATAATGACTAATTAAGAGCCAATATGTTACTAATTTGTGTGCTAATGAGCAACTAATTAATGGTGAATACGTGTACCTTAATATAAAGTGTTACCATATATATATATATATACATATATATATATATATATATATATATATATATATATATATATATATATACATATATATTATTGTTTATTATATTGTTTATTTTGTTTGTTTCACACAGCAGGATCACTTCAGTGCAGTGTGAATGAAGCTGCTATTTATCTATTTATCACAAATGGGATCTTTAAACTCTGTTTACAGTAGTAATTGCATCATGGCTGTAACATGCAGTTTTGCTCACCCCAAACGCCAGAATAATTTTAGTCAAGTACATATCTGCAAAACCACAAATCAGTTAAAATTGAACATTTCTTTATGTTGCAACTGTACGTTTGTTTGAGTTAATTTATTAAAAAATGTGTTAATGTTTACACAGGTAACTATTTACTTATTTATTCTTACCGTTATTATTTACATATTTTCATGTTTAAATCTTTTCACTAGTGCAGATAAGACGGCTACGATAATGTGTTTAATGTACCTTTTGTGTTACCGTACATTTACCTCAGTTAAGTCCTTCTAGCTTCTGATTGGTTGGTTAAGTCACATGGGGGTGAGAACAAGGAAGTGTTGTTGTTGTTGTAAAGCTGAAGTGCGGACGGAAAGTAAAGTGCTGCATAAGGAAATTGTCCGTCTTCATTCTGCTCTTTCTTATCATTAAGAGTGATCAAACCACCACACACCGAACCCTCACGTTACAATATTATTGAGTTGACATAATGATCTTCAATTAGCTGAGGTAACCAGAGTGCATGTTTCTTAGTCTAACATGGGCAGAAAGAATCGCCATACAATATTTGAGTTAACTATGAATAAACACTGGATTTCCTACAAATGTCTTGAGATTTATCAACCCTAATAGGATTCATATCTAATTCACTAACCTGTTTAGTAAAACAGTTACTCTTTGGTAAGTCAAAGAGGAAGTAACAGCAGAGACAACAAGGAGTGTCAGCCGTCTTCCATTTGGAAAGAGTAAAAGCCTCTGGTTGAAAGCTAAAGGTCCAGCAACAGCTATTCAACCATCCCTCCTGATCGCACATCAAGTAATAGAGCCCTATGCAGATTGATCTGCTGCCGGTCTGTGGGTAACGGCTGCAGTCTTTACAAGGTACAAGGTAATTTATTCATCATTATACAACTCAGGGTTGCATGACGAAATGTACGTTCATAAACTCCTTAATGCTTTTAAGTAGATAAATATATGTATATATATATATATATATATATATATATATATATATATATATATATATATATAAACACATAGTGCATCTTTTGAATCTGTGTCAGGGTGAATGTAAACAGCAGCAAAATGATGGTGATGATAATGTGGTCGGCATCTTCACACAATTTATTCGACATCTGGGAAACACCGTCCATAAACTTTGATTGTGTGAGCACCAAACATCAGTGTTATAAACACAGAGTCCACCTCTCCTCGTCCAGCTGAAGTACTGCCCTCTTTCGGCTCAGAACACGGTCCACCTGTTGAGTGCAACAGCTTGATCTGATATGCGGTGGAGACAGGTCTCTGTGGGCACAACAGTCTCTGATTTCACGTTGATTTGCAGCCTGAGTCCCATTTTGTCCTTTTCTTTTTCCTGTGATCAGACATTAGCTTGGAGCAGCCTTAAACCAAGCTGGATTAGCATGACTCTTTTCCCAACTCTCTTTCTCCCTGGGGTGGTCTAAATGCTCAGGTTAGATGGTCAGAAGAAGCCATGGGCCATCATGGTCTCAAAGTCCCCTGCTTTTAATCCAAACATCCATTTTCTTCTCCAATAATGATGACAGTATTTCTGCCATAGGCAGTACGTGTCAACAATAAAGCTGAAAAAAATGACGACCAAAGTGTTGCATAATTTGGAGTAGCTAGCAGTTGTTGCATCTTCATTGTTGCCATAGCAAAGCAAACTTGCACAAAATATATGTCATTATTTCACTATTTTCTGACATTTTTGTGCCCCTGCACCAACTACCATGGGTTGAATGACATAACTGTTAACTGTAACTGTACCAGTGACGTACTCCGTGATATGCTCAATCACTTGTTTTCGTCTATTTAGACAATATCCTGGTCTTCTCACGCATCCTGGAGGAGCACAAACAACAGGTATGGCTGGTTTTACAGAGGCTCCTGGAAAATAAACTTTGTTAAAAATGTGCATTCCAAGCTCCTGCAGTTAGTTTCCTGGGCTATGTAGTGGCCGAGGGTCAACTCCAGCCGGACCCTGCCAAGACCAGAGCTGTGGAGGAATGGCCAACACCCAACTCCCGCAAACAGCCTCAGCACTTCTAGGGTTTCGCCAATTTCTACAGACGTTTTGTCCGGGATTATAGCAAGGTTGCAGCTCCACTTATTCGCCTTACCTCTTCCAGCCTCCTCTTCTCATGGCCTGAAGATGCTGCATCTGCTTTCGCTCGGCTCAAGAGATTATTTACCAGTGCTCCTGTGCTCAAGAACCCCCGTAACCAGTCTCTACAGTTTGTGGTGGAAACGGAGCTCGGACTCTGGAGTTAGAGCCATCCTCTCCCAACGTGGCATCGACTCCCTAAGATTACATCCTTGTGCCTTCTTCTACCGACGGCTGTCTTCAGCGGAGCAGAACTATGACGTAGGAAACCCGAAACTCCTGGCTGTCATTCTGGCTCTCCATGAATGGAGGCACTGGCTCGAGGGATTTCACATCCCCTTTTTGATCTGGACTGACCACAAAATCTTAGCCTATATCCGCTCAGCCAAAAACCTTAATTCAAGGCAAGCCCACAGGTCCCTGTTCCTCAGCAGATTTGACTTTACATTCTCTGACAGACCCGGCTCCCACAACCTCAAGCCTGGCGCTCTGTCCCACCTTCACTTCCCGGACTTAGCCAACTATATCGCCCTGCATCGTCAGAGCCACTACATGGGCGATTGAGTCAATTGTCAATGAGGCCCAGTGTACCCAGTCTGACCCCGGGACAGGCCCAGAGAACCGGTTGTTTGTCCCTGATTCAGTTCGCTCCCAAGTGCTCCAGTGGGGACAGTCTACCAGGTTAACCTGTCATCCTGCCTATCAACACACCCTCCATTTTCTGCAACAGTTCTTCTGGTTGACATGTTAAAGGACATGAAGGAGTTTGTTGCCACCTGCTCTGTCTGTGCTCAAAGGATGACCTCCCATCGCGCCCCCCCCCCCGATGGTTTGCTGTGCCCTCTACCTATTCCCAGTTGCCCCTTGTAGGAACACATGTCCATCGCCTCTGCATTACATTGAGGCCCTGTTTATTCTCGTTAACTCTTTTCATCTGGATGAAGACTATTCACAGGAAGAAGGCGCCTTCCAGTCTGCCACCTTATCACCTGGCAGAGAGGACAGTGTTTTCTTTGACCATAAAACCTTCAGATGAAGACCCTTTTTAATCAATTTACAACCTGTACTCCTATTTGGAGTTTCTTCCCCCTCAAAACAGGCAAACTTCTCACTCAGGTCAACCTGAGGCCAACATGGAGACATCTACTCTCTCCACATCAGGAGGGACAGGAACTATATTGTCACAAGGATGTGTTAATTAAAAATGTCTTTGCAATTGCAAATTAGGTAACAACGTCTGATGTCTCTCTCTCTCTCACCCTCTCTGTCTCTCTGACTTCTGATCCACAAACACACTCTCCAGAGTGGACTCCAGACACCTTCTGACTTGTTGTTCTATGCTCTTACTCTGTCTTTTGTTATTTACGACACGTCTGGTCTCACTATCTGTGGGACATTCCATTCAAATGGCCTCTGTATTCTTCCAGATTTCAGACCATTTCTAATTAACCATTAAGTCAGGATCTCACCCTCTTAATTCTAACAAATTAAGAGTCAGTAAAAGAAGTTCATAAAACTGATCTTTTTCCCATTTCTCTGTGATGAAATTTGACTGAAATCAAGTTTAATGTTTAAATGTGTCTTGTGTTTGGTGGAACCACAGTACCCTCTAGTGGTGAGTCCTGGTACGATTGGATTAGACTGTCGGGAGATCTTTTGTCTAATACTTTTTTCTTGATTACCAGTAAAAGTCTCTGATATGTTTTTGTTTACAAGTATTAAGCTAGAACTAGAAGAAATGCGTATAAGTGATCAATTCTATCAGTTCTATTGTATCCTCAAGTGTGTTTTTATGTTTTGATCCAGTGTTAATTTCTTTTAAATGTTCAGCGATTTTAATCAGGTCATATTATTTCATTGTTAAACAAAGTCCATCTATTTTGCCACGGTAAAGTTCTGAGAAAGGCGAAGCACGATCTTGAAACATTAAATCGATCGAAATTTAATTAAGTTGTGTTAAGAGTGTAGGCTTATATCGTCTACAGTGTGAACACCGTCAGCCCGCCCTTCGGGTCCAGCCTGCCACTCGGGACTACAATACCGAGAGACAGCTCTCTCTCACTCTCTTCTCTTCTTTCTAAATTTTTCAACCCTTTACTTTACTCTCTACTTTGCGACACGCTCCTAGGCAGAAATCTCCGCAAAATTGACCACGTGTGATTTTACCTAATTTTTATAATTTAGAGGTGTGGACGCACTTGCTTTAAGTGCTTTCGTTTTTGTTAAATGCTAACAGAACAAAGTTCTGCTTTGATAGTTTTTGTTAAGTATCACTATTTTATTCAGTGGAAGTGAATTTAATGTAATTAATCTTGTATTGAGTAATAAATGAGGACGCGCCCGACCAGCGTTATTCTCTCATTATTTTCGTCAAGAAAGTTGAATTAGTTCAAGAATCAGAAGTTAAGAGCCACCACTCCGTGCAAGAAGAAGAAGATCTTTATTAAGACCACAACCATTAATAAAGACGTGCAGTAACTGCCTGCTTCAACAAATCGTACGAGCGGTTTGCGACGAAAGAAAGACTTTGTGCCAAGCCGAGACCGGCCTGCCTCCAACGCTCACAAGCGGTGCCACCCCGCTGGGCAGCGGACCTGGACCATCCTGCTGAGTACTGGACGAGTTGCGCTCTCCCTCCGACACCTGGACGAGAGAGCCACCCACTGTGACATCGGACGAACCGCGACTTCCCTCCGGCTCTTGGACCGGCACTGCAAGCCCGCAGTCGAGCCACGAACTCCGGCGGAAAGACTCAAAGTTGTGGACGTCCCAACTCTCCAGACTCTCCAGAAGTAGGCTAAGCACCTTGCACACTGCTGGATTCACACGCATGTACTGAGTTGGTGTCTCTTGGCTTTTCATTCATAATAATCTTTTCTGAAGAGAAATCCGGTTAGGGTCACCATTAGTATCAAAATTACTCCCGTAATATTTGAATGCTTCCCAGACTCGCGACTTGAGCTGGGAGTTGGGTGGAGTCCGGTTTTGCCAAGATGGTGACAGCCAGTATCAGAAACATATGGGTGATGTCAAGATGGCTCTGTCCACTATTTTTACAATCAAATATTGATGTGACAGTAACTGGATTTCCATCCAAATGTATCGAATTTAAGAGCGGATTTTGTGAAAAATGCGCAAAAAGCAAATGTGAATTTATGCCCGTTTCCATTCGTTATTGTTTTGCGATTATTGGGAGAGGAGGAGTGCGCCGTGAGATTATGTCATAAGAGAGCGTGAATGTATCCATGACAACAGTTGACACTCAGCTGACAGTTGACACTCAGCTGACACTCAACATCATGGACAATTTACTGGTGAACCTGTCGGCTCTTGGGAGAACATTAGCTACAATTTTGTCAGCGTTCACAGCCTACAAAACCCTCCTGAAGAGGAGAAGGAAAAGAAGATTTTTAATGTTACGAGTGCTGTCGGAGTTTGCTGGAGGGAGACCGCGTCATTCTCCATTTGTTTGGGAACGTCGCCGGGTGAAGGACTTTTGGGACGTCGTACCACGACGTCACATCCGGGTTAGTCATGATTTATTCGCAAAACCTGTTTCCATAACAAAAAGTCGCATTTTCCTTTTATCGATACGCTGACAAATCCACCCCCTCCAAGCGCAAAAACTTTTTTGCCAATTTACTGCCTTTTTTCCAATTTCTGGCGTTTCCATCCAAGTATTTATTCGCAATTTTTGAAAATGCGAATAAGAAAAGGTGGATGGACACGCAACTAGTATTAACATTTTAGTTGGCTGGTCTTTGTTTTCAGGTAATCATAAACCAAATGTAAATTTTGACCAGTTGGTGGCGATGGATGAAAAGATAGTAGATGCAATCCTTAACCCTCTGGAGTCGATGGACATGCTGGCGCGTCCAAATCCCATGACCGTATTCATTTAAGCTGAGTCTCCGTTCCAACTTGTGTCGAAAGTGCAGACTTCAAACTATATACCAGTTTTTAAATTTTGTTGATAGGCCAAGTAAAACCAGACTTATGATAAATAATTCACGCCATGCTTTTTCCTGAATATTGTCGTCACGTTTGGTGTGTGTTTGGTGCAGGAAGAAATGGTAAAAACGGGCTATTATCAGGAAAGTGCTTGCAAGCGAAAGTACTTGCAAGCAAAAAAACATGGCTACGCCTATTTTTCCTATTGGTGGAAACATGCACCACATCAACCAATCAAAAAATGGCATTTGGTTGCTGAGGAACAGGGTAAAGTTGTCAGAGTGACGGCAGCGAAAGAGAGACAGCGATATCAAGCAGCTAGCGATAGCGAGTTTTGAGATTTGAGAGATTTGTGATATTTAGCATGTTTGGAGTGTATAGTTAGTGTGTAGTGTGGTGTGTTTAGTGTAGTCATTTTTTTGTTTTGTGTGTCAAAACAATGAGGTGACTACTGAAAGTGGAGCGGGCAGTGCAGCTCTTCTCTGAGCTGGAAGGAGCTGAGGGATACGCGGAGCCAGTCTGAGCCAGAGAGTGAGGACTTTGACGATGAAGTGGGTGATCCATCTTTTG
The DNA here is from genome assembly GCF_040436345.1 of Pagrus major. Taxonomy (NCBI): domain Eukaryota; kingdom Metazoa; phylum Chordata; class Actinopteri; order Spariformes; family Sparidae; genus Pagrus; species Pagrus major. The sequence continues at coordinate 242,155 of NC_133218.1, read as the reverse complement.
TTTTGGTGACACCATGGAAGTGTCAGGCCTGTGATGTGCCTCTCTGTCTTGTGGTGGACAGGAACTGTTTTTTGGAGTGGCACCAATAATTTGTGTGGCATCTTATTGTGACACCTGGCTGTTTTGTAAATGGTTGTAAATAGTTGTACAAAAAATGCCTGAGGCATTGCCTGCATTTTAATGTAAATAGCTGTATATAACTTTGTAAATTTCAAAAACTTATGTACAAATTTAGCAAACAACAATTTATATTCGCATTCTAAGTTATAAAAATGGTTCATTAAACATGTTTGTGGTTTTCACAGTAAAAAATCTAACTTTTTTCATGTGAGGTTGTGCTGAAAAAAATGACACCAAACAAGACAAGGTAAACAGTTTTTAAGGTGAAATATAAAGGTAAAAAGTAGTCAAAAACGGCCAATTATACCCTGGACCTCAGAGGGTTAAAGCCATTTCGCTAGCATGGCTATTATGTTCAGATAAGTTTAGCATAAAGCAAAGTTTTATCTGTGACAAATGAGTGAAATGGACTGTGTAAGTGTATGCATATGTAAGCATTTTCCTCAATGGGGGTTCACAGAAAGTGTTTCTACTTTTCACCTGGAAATCCAAATCAGCTTCACTGGGTCTGCTGAAATGTCAAATCTGGTATTAGTCTTACACTTACAGTGTGCTCTTTTGGGAAAAGCATTGTTGATGGTCTGTAAGCTTCTGTTTGTACACAGAGTATGAAATATGCAAACACATTCATCACTGATGACAGTTACAAACTAACAGGCTCCTTTGTTTCCTTGCTCCAGTTGAAATCAGAAATAAAAGAAAGAAAATCACTCCCTCCTTGTGTGTGTGTGTCAGGGTGTGGGTTGACGGTGATGTTAAGGGTTTGACATGTGGCATCTTCGAAATAACTGGGTCACATTAACTATACATGACATTCATTTTCAGCAGTGCAGGAGCTCATAGTGTTTGTGACTGGGCTTTTATGCTGTGTTAGGCCAAACAAATGCTACCACAGCTTTAAGGGAAATCTCTTATATGTGTGTTGCAGAAACTCTTGGTTTTTATTTCAGCATCCATGTTAACAGATTTGGGCAGCCACAAAACCGGCTTGAGCAGCGTGTCATCTGGATATCCAGTGTCTCGCCTATTAGTTTTCTGTGTGACACATCTAAGCAAAAATTTACAGTGAAAATGACCTGTTGGTAGTCATATTGATATTATGCCAGCAACATTACATATTTTGCAAGTTTCTTGTCTACATCTGTAGAACATGTCACAGGCATGAAAAAAAATCTAAACACCAGTGTGCTCTCTATCTAAACGAGGGTGAATACAAATCACATCATCATCGTTATACTATGTAGAAACATAAGGCTATAATGCATGTGCATCACCCGTACACCTAGTTCTCATCAACTGTGACGGCGAGTCCACCTCTCCTCGTCCTGGTGGAGTCCTGCACTGTAAGCTCAGAAAACAGCCGGTCAAATGCAACAGTCTGATCCAGGATGTTGTGTTGGAGACAGGTCACAGTCTTCTTTCCTGAAGCTGTGAGACCCCTCAATTCATCCACAGCATCCTTAAAATGTTTCTAACTTGAATAAGTTGTGATCCAACCTGGTGACAGGCATTAAGAATAAATTAAACAACTGCATAGAAAAAGCCAATCTTATTACTGATGGTCTCCTTACTAATGTAGATCATAAAGAAGCAACTGTATTTAAATTGAGCCTGTTTTTTTTATAACCAGTTAAAAGTTATTTCAAATGGCAGAGACTAGCAAATGTGAAAATTTATCTTGTTAAAAAGTCTTTGGCGCTTGAACTCTGCAGGGAGATTTTGTGATCGAAGGGCATCTGTTCTGAGCACCAGCAAGAAGAATCCCCCCATGGAGTCCAGACACTGGTGGTGGTGGCTGATGACTCTTCTGGAACAGATGAGCTGATGAAACAATGAAGCTGGTGAATCTGCTAAGTCTGGGCAGTGATGGGGAGGTGGAGTGTGCGCACAGAACAGCAGCATGAATGAACTAAAGGCAGGAAACAATCGTATTTAAAAAGACAGCAGCAAGATGATAGGCTAACATTGAAGGTGTGTCGCTGTGCTATTGGATAGATGGGACCGGCTGATGTGAACAGCTGAAATCGATTGAGAACTCCAGATAGTGATGGGCATAATGAGTGAGCATGTGTGAGGGGAGTAAATGAAAGGATGGTGAGAAATAAACTAAGGACTGAGCATGTGAAAGAGTCTTCCTGTGACCGTGCATATTTGAGTCGAGTGAGTGATTCAACTGAACGACTAACCCTACAAAAATAATTTAAATCTGTACAGCTCTTGGTTTAATTCAACACTGAAAGTGCTCTGCAAACAATATACTCAACAACACTGCTATTCACAGTGCAGTGGTAAGTGCTGTAACCCCCACCCACTTCCAATGCATTTGTAACATTTATCTCAATAGTCTCCTTGTGGAAGAAAAGGCTAACCATCAACAGTCCATCTGAGAGCTGCTTCCTAAGCTGTTGAGCGCTCTCATGTCAGTTCTCAGATGGACCTCTATGTATTTGCTTGTTTTGCCAAATTAAATATTTATTTTCCAATTGCAGCAGTCATTTTCAGACTGAGGCAATAGATCTTGAAAGCTGGAATACCCTGGAAAGCCGTTCCAGATCTGGTGCAGTGGAGGAGCTGCCTTGATGGAAAAAAAAAACCTGGAGATGGTAAATTAGTTGGACAGCTCTGGTGTCATCTGCCAGCCATTTCTTTGGTCCTTTCAGCATCATGCATCAGGCCCATAATGTTGGGCCTTTTGTTTAGAATCAAAACATTTCCAGTCAATGCCCTCTAGAGCTAATGAGATGGACATGACGTTCATTCCCTAAACCTATTGTGTCGTGTCATTTTTATGGGAATCAGCCCTGATATGTGCTATGTTTTCTTCTTTTGTCCTCTTCTTCCTCTAATTCTTCCTCTGCATTTGAGAGCTATAATCTCTCACAGTCTAAAGGCCTTTCCACCCTGACAAGAGAGAAATGCTTAAGGAAACAATGACTACTTGAAGTCTTTTCAGTCATAACGGACAAGCACGAACAGAATAGCAAGTCTTCTGTATGTAGAACACTTGTGTAAAAACACATTTTGCAATTACAATAGCAATTTAATAAGTGATTATTATTATTATTATTATTATTATTATTGTTCATCTACCTAATAAAGGTTAGTGCCAGATCAGGAACATTGAAGTCATGTTTGCAGTGGTTGATAGCATCAACAGCTTCAATTATGTTTCATTATCGCTGGCTTTGCTAATAGCTTAGTGACTGTACTCAAATATGACAGCCTTTTTTTGCTTCTAATTTTCTCTGCAATCATTCATTTTAAAGAAACAGAAGAAATTAGTAGAACATTAGTAGAACACTAGAAATTTGTATTTTGTAAGATTTGGCGCACACAAGACATATAACTTAACTTATAACTAATATTACTGACTATTCAACAGCAACAAGTCCAGCTCGTCAGTGAAAAGCCTAAAAGCCAGTCTGACATTTTGTCTCTCGCCTCTCACTTGGCCACTGTCTCTTTTTCTCTTCTTAGTTGCTTCACCTCTGTCATGATGTCTGTAGAGGCTGCTGAGCCCAGCTCCAGTTCAGGTGCCTATACTGGCACCAGACCTGAAAACATCTGTGGTAGTGATGGGATTTTCGGCTCCTTTGCGAGATCCGGCTCTAACGGCTCTTCTTGATGTGGAGAGCCGGCTCTTTCGGCTCCCAAACGGCTCACATACGCATTTTTTTACATTATTAATTAATTAATAGTGTAAACCTAATTTTACGTCATTTTGTTTCATTATTGACATTGTTAAGCACTTATATGAGTAAAAATGCAGCACAACAATGCTTTATGAATAAAACTTTTATTTAAACCAATTCAATTATCACAAAATAGCACCACTTCCATAAAAATAACTTAAAAAATAAATAGTTAAATATAAATAGGGCCTAGAAACACCCACCACAATACAAAAAAGTAGGCTGTCAAAGCAGCTTCATAACAGAAAAGGTGCCCCAATACAAATATTAAATACAGTGCTATTAAATTAAAGTATAAAACTATTAACATGTCACAACGTGAACAACACCAGTTTTGAACCACTATAGAGTTAAGGAACTTACTGTATCACTCAAAGACTTACAGATTGGCGTTCGAGAAGGAGGAGGGGAGGGGGAGGGGAGAGAGAGCAAGGAGGCACCGCAGGGTAAAAAAACGACGTGGGAAACAACAGAGCACACGCACAGTACAGGGAAGTGGAGAGACAGCGATATACTGAAGAAAAAAAAACGGCTCCCAACAAACGGCTCTCATTGGAGAACCGGTTCTAATCGTTCATGGCAAAGAGCCGGCTCTTTGAACCGGCTCGTTCGTGAACGACACATCACTAATCTGTGGTTACTGTAGAATTTTAGATGAGAACTTACTATTTTACTAATGATTTATTTAAACTTATATTTTGACTTTTGTAACCTCTGATGTAAGGCATATGAAGTGTACAATGTGCTCTGTTCACTTGTAACCAGATGTGAGTTTGTACACACATAAAGCACCATTTCACATCCTATTGCTGTGTAGACATTGTGTAAAATCAGCATGACTGTTAATATAACTTGTTTTAGAATAGAGGAAGCCTGACATACTGAGTTCATACTCATCTGACTCAGTTTGTTCTCTACCTAGGAACTGCAAAGCAAATGTCCAGTACAGATAAAGAACCACACCATGTTAAGTAGTTAACAAGATTCTCCTCTGTATAAAAACTCTGTGAAAACTGTGTTCTTGGCTCATTTTACTCGAGATAAGTCCATATGCATATGTCTGATTCTTGGAATCAGGATAAAGTCAAGAAGCTGTGGAACTGAGTCCTTCCTCACCTATTGTTGTCTTAAGAGCTGGAACAACACATCCCTCCGGCAGTCCAAAGCTCCTGTGATACCAGCTGCAGTTCTCTGAGCAGAGTCAGATAGCAGAGCTAACTTTCAGCGACAGTAAAAACCTGTTACAGGTTGCTTTCAGGAAACTCTGTAGAGTTGAGTTGAGGCAGAGCAGCCGGAGGTCATCAGAGAGAAAACCAGAAGACATTTTCTCAATAAAAATACTTCCAATTTCATCAAAGTCACTGATAGTTGGTGTTGTGTGTGATGTACTGCTGTAAAGCGTTATGCACTGTAGTCCTGCCAGCTCATTGATGTGACATAGTGCAGAAACATGTGATGGGGAGGTGGTTTATGGTGTTATTTTGAAGGTCAAATAGTTGCACGTTGATTAAATGTCAATAAAGCCAATGTCGTGATCATATAATAATTATGTCATCTACAGTACAGCTCAACAGCTTGGTAAGCTGCTGGTCAACATGGTATTTTGACATTGGTACGATCAACTTTACTGATGGGCTTCACTGAGTGTAAGTAATTGCCAAGGGCATAAAACAATCAGAGGGAAAGCTGTGTGTGGTCCCTAGCTAATGAACAATAGTTAACTTGCTGATGAACCCCCAGTTTAAGAACAGCCACAGAAAGTGAATGCAGGTCCATTATCTCCATCCTTTCATGTTACTGATGTCAGACAAGCTGCACTCATACAGTGGGAACAACAAGTCATTTCCATCAGTCAATAGTAGCAGGTTACACTGACAGGGTAATTTGCAACATTAAGTAGTCTGTTTTCCTTGTAGTCTTCTGAGACTTCTTATTGTTTTCTATTCATTACAGTGACATACACTGATCAACCACATTAAAACCACTGACATGTTCTGCTGGGATACCTTGGGTCCTGACATTCAGGTAGATGCCACTTGACAGTGCCAAGCTCAAATTATTTTTGCAGTTTCTGCACATATTCATTAGGGGGAAATGTCAGTGAAACACTCGCACTATTGAGCCCTGCAGACTTCCTTCAATGTGTTCTAATAACCTACAGAAGCATGTGTTTACATGTTGATTCAATTATTTATACATGTGTGACAATGGATGTATAAAGAAGCGAAGCGGCCCACTGAGGATGCATATGGATGAAGTCCCCTCTTTCAGAAGTAAGAATTGCACTGAAATGTATAACAATGCAAATTGCTAAGAAAAAACAAAACAAGCCCAATAACGTTTCAGGTCTTCAGGGCTTTTTCATACACACTTCACTCAGTTTGACTCGGCACAATAAAAGTCAGCTGTTTGAAGCAGCAAAAGGTTTTCACCAGCAGCAACTTAACACAACTCCCAAAACAGCTGTGTGAGAGAGTGAGAGATGATCAGCCATGATGAAACGGTAAAATAAGCAAACGTCTGAAAGTACAAACATGAATGCCGGAGAGAAACTAAAGTGCACAGCAGACAGATTCAGTACTGAGTAGTGAGAGCTGAACACACACAGAGAGAGAAGAGGGGTCGTAACGGTCTGCAAGAAGTCAGCACAACCTGATTGGATGCTTGGGCTTTGGCCCAAATTTAGAGATGGTCTAGGAAAAAGTCATTGTGGCTTAGCTGCCAATGGAAAGGCAGATCAATGCAGCATGGCCATTGGAAAAGCCAGAAACGGATCTTCCGTGGGTGCACAGGGGGGTGATCTGATTGGCCACCCCATGTGCCCACCCAATTTTCATTGGCTCTTAGGGATGTCACTCATTGTGCTCTTTGAACGTTACTGTGCAGAGCTCAGCACTAACTAGCCTACTGAGTTAAAGTATAGGACATTATCGTTCTCAGTTTCACTGAGGATGTATTGAGTGCAGGGCCGGCCCTGGGCATAGGCAGTATAGGCAAATGCTAAGGGTGCCGTCATCCACGGGGGGCGCTGCAAACGGGGGGAGAAAAAAAAAAAATTACTATTTTTTACCAGTGCTATTACTAATATTATTTCAAAATATTATATAAGCCCACAGCAACATAACCTTATTGCAAAGCCTATTAAATAATGGAGAGGCCTTTTTTCTGGGTTCCTGGCTCGTTGCACTGTACCTGCCCTCTCTGAGGGTGGGGGGCGGGGTTGAGAGGCGAGCTTCCTGAATCTGACCGGACCGTGACCCAAAGACCAAGAGAGATTTATCAGTACTGTAGCGGAACCACTATGTCCAAAAGACTGAAACCATCCGGCGCCCAGGGAAGGAAAAGAAGGAAAGCAGAGGAAGCAAAATGTGAAAAAGAAAGAGGTACAGTAACGTCAATGTGATGAAGTGAATGAAACTAATAGTTTAATGCATCGTAGTTACCGTTGTTGGAGCAGAGTGTTAGCTTGTTAGCTTACTTCGGACGATAGCAGCATTGTTTAATAATCAGTAAATAGCTGAGTCGACGCAAATTAATGTTACTCCACCTTAAATTCATCAGGGACATTTGGAAAGTTAACGTCAGGTCTGTTCAGGTGCTATTTTAACCTGTTGGCTGTGTTTTCCTGCTTGTATGTCAGTTAAAATGCTTATAGATTTCCATCCCATTTATAAGTTATAGGGTAGTTGTAAGCCTTTGGTTTATTGTGTCACAGTTTATGTTTGTTAAAGTTTACATCAGTGTTAAAGTGTATTACTGTTAATACTCCATACCTTAGCTTTCCCATATCATTCATAGGCTACATATATATACATATGGGTGTGTGACGTGACATGGCAATTTTGCTGTTTTCAGTGTCAAACATGTATAAATATAAAATATATTTGTCAAAAACCTTCTCAATATTGTGCAGAAGATTATGCTTTATGTGAACATACTCAACATTAAAACAGTTCATCACTCATTTTTTCAGAATTTTCAACCAAACACAACAAAACTCATGTGGTGTGACTGTCCGACACTCGTTTTTCAAAGTAAGAACTTGAATAAAGCTAAGAAAAATAAATGCAAAAATTCTCAAAACAATACGGAAAAATAATACAGATGTCTATTTGTGAGCCTACTCTTTTCAAAGTCCAAGCATAATGTTTTGAGTCAGTTCTGATCAAAAAGATTTTGTCCCACAAATCAAAATCATATGGTGTGACACTATTTTGGGATATTTCAACGGGCAACTGTTTTGACATCCTTGGGAATGAGAGGTCCTTCTTCAGCAAGGTTGTTCAGTACTATTAATACCAGACCATGACAGGTTTCTGAGGTGAGTTATCATTTTTATGTTTTCAATAAATCAGATTTTGTTGGCACTCTGACAAAAGTCCCACTTCCAGATGTCTTTTGGTGTGACACATTTTTCATAGAAATGCAAAAGAAATTTTATTTTTTTTGTCATAATTACATGTAAATCTATGTTGCTTTGTTATAGCTAGCATCTTGTTAGCATGTTAATGTGTAGCTACAAGACTCAAGGTTGTGCTAAATGCAGAAAACATACTATGGTGTGACTCTTTATCATATGGTGTGACCTGTCTGCCTGTCACGCCATATGATTAGATTGTCACACCATATGATACGAATTGTAATTTCCTGCAGATATAACAATAAATAACAAAGTCCAATGTATGTTTTGTCCTTTCAAACATTTGTTTGGGTCCATCATCACATAAAAGCTGTAATTATCCACAATAGATTGTGTTTAGTTTAGTTTAGTTTTATTCGGTGATACAGATTTCTAGTTTATCAGACAGACACAGCAGACCCCTTCACAGAAACCTTAGAATGCTGTTTAAGTCTAAACAATGTTTTGTCTTCGTCTTAAACCATACAGTCCCTTTTCTTTTGTCAGCTTGAGGCAAATAATGACACCCTGCGAGGAGAGAGGAGTTGCTGAGGAAAAGAAAAGTAAACGACAACGGTCTGTTTCCATTCGATGACCAATAGGAAGGTCTGAGGGAGGGTTTTAGAGGGTGCCTTCATTGTTGATTCAAAAGGCCTTGGGGCAGATTTCTTGAAGCCTGGCAATACATGATATCTAAAATATCATTGGACTAGAACACTGTAGGCAGTGCAACTAAGAGGAACGCAGTTATGAAATGCAGAGAATCTCATCTCATCTCAACCCTAATTAATATTTCCTGCCATTGAGTGATCAGTACTCACCAATAGGTAGGTTCATACATGTTTTGCATTGACACATGGCGACATGATCATATGGTGTGACACTATATCATGTGGTGTGACATTCCAAATTGTGAAAATAACATACCTTTATTAATGATAAAATGTGAAAATGTTCATGGAATACATAGAAAATAGTATGAGCAAGAGTCACAAATATTTTTATAATTTTATAGCAAGGTTTGTCACAATAAATAGAAAATACGTTGAAAGACTGACGACATAGGTCTCACATTGAGCAATGATTTAGAAAATAATACACAAATTTAATTAATTTTCACAAAACTATAATGGATCACAGTTTAGTTATGATAAATGACTTTGATAAAGTGAGTAACTTAAGAAAGGTATAATCCATTTTCATTTTATATACAATTATTTTCATGTCACACCATATGATGATTTTAGGCACTAATGCAACAAATTGTCACATAACTTCTGATTCCAATTGAAAATCTAAAAACAACATATGTTTCTATACAGATGAGAGTTAGTGGAACAAAAGTCAATCATTTTTATGCCTGTTATTTGAAGTTTTTGAAAAAACACTTTTTTCTGGTGTATATGTCACTGACCCACATATATATATATATACATATATATATATATATGTATATATATATATATATATATATATATATATATATATATATATATATATATATAAATTTCACTGCACTTTACTGCTTTTTGCACTCTGGTTAGACTGAACTGCATTGCACTGACGATAAAGTTGAATGAATCTCATCGTATTTTAAAATGTAACATCCAGTGATCACATATACTTCTCTTCTCTCTTCAGATGCACTTTTAAAGTATTTCACCACCACCGCCAGTGACACAGCATCAGTTGCTCCTGTCCCCTCTACCTCAGCACACCAGGGTAACACAGCATCAGGACTAAAGGCTGCACCAATAGACCCTGTTGACTGGGTCTTGACTCTCTTCTAACTGACAAAGTAAGAAAGGAGTTAGTTCACAGAGGACCATTTCAAATAAAAACAGTTACATATTTCCCAAAAACAAAGATGGGATAAAGTGTCCACATGACTTTTTTACCAGAGTCAAAAGAAGCTGGCTGATGTACTCAAAAAATAATGATAGCTTGCACTGCTTCTGCTGCAAAAGGTTTCCTCCCAAAGAATACAGACTGTTTTTATTTTGTATGTAAAAAGAATATTCTTTAATACCAATAGTATACCAGTGCAATACCTTATTTATATTGTATTTTTTATTTATCACTTGTTTCTTCCTTCAGTTTTTATTTGGTGTGATTTGGTGTGATAATGGGAAAACAAGTGAATTAATTTGTTTAAGGTGTGTTCAGGTTTTGATATATGATAATATCCATTCCTACATTATTGTGCAATGCCTTGAATGCACATTTATTTGTTTCTAAAAAATCTGTAAATGTAAAAATGTCTTTGCTGATTGTCTTTATAGATATTGATGAGAACATCATAAATAAGGGGACACGCTGAGCAGAATTTTAATGTTGACAGTCAAAATGACAAAACAAAAGGAAGAGGTCAAATGCTACACGGTGAGGGAGTAATGTAGCCTACTAAAACATGATTAAGACATAAATACATTGTAACTGCACAAATTAAGAAAATTACTATTTTAATTGCGCAGTATAAATTATGAAGAGAGATGCCATTCATTTTGGTTGTGGCTTTTGGGTGCCCCATGTGCCCCCCACATTAACACACATATAATCTGAATCCACTCCAGGGAAAAGCCCCATGAAATTACCAGTGGCCTTACAAACCTCTTCCTCATTCTCTCTCTGAGTAACTTGATCCCATTTACCATCCGATGGCTGACGGATCAGCGTCAGCTTTGTCTGGGTGTCATCACTGATCACAGCAGTGGAGTATGTGTCAGTGTGCGAGTTTCCTCCTGCTCCACCTCAGCATTAACCCGAGTTGACAGCCTGCCTGCCTGCCTGCCTGCCTGACATCAGCCTGGGCAGATGTTCCAGGGCTGGGACCCTCATGTCTCTCTGTACCGAGGCGTGGATGTCATGAGGAAGTTGTGGTAATGAAATCCAGGCTAACAGGCATTAGATTGGCTGCTGTTGCCATGCGGTTTGTTTGCCTTGCTCGACCCACCCACACGTTTACCATCTAAAGAAGCCAACATCAATAAGGCTTCTAAATGGTTCTACTGTACATCTCAGTACACTTTGCACCACGATGCTATTTTCTGTTCTCCCAGAATTGTTACGGATTACTTTTCCCCCAACATTATATTTATTCAAAATATCAATTAGCAGTATAGAGAGTATAAAAAATGTGAATACAGTGTTATCTTTATACAAAAGTCAATGTAAATGTGGAAATAATGCGGCATTAGGAAATTTTCACCACAGAGAGAAAAAGATAAATAATTAAATGGTATATCGCCCATTAATTTGACATCTATTTTCTTTTACCACAATTAAATTTTTTCTTTTTTATTTTATCATGCACACTTATTTATTTTTTTATATATTTCTTACCTATATGGTATTTTTGGCCAAGCCAATTAAAACTGTGTTTTGCTAATTTGCTTTTCCATCACCAGTTTTACCATGCTGAGCCGGGCCAAGCCGAGCCAAAGTGCCCCCGCCCAGCCTCACGTCTCCCAACTGCGGCCAACCCATCTCCCCCTCAAACCAGCATGTGTTGTCAGACTCAACTCATGTCTGTGCAGGAGACCTGCGAAAAGGTGCTTCTAAAGTCACTGTGTTCCACTCTCAGTTTTGTAGCTTCTTACTGAATCTTTGTATATTAGCCTTTTGCTCTGTGTCCAGACCGTAGTTGTAGGAGATGTGTGTTTTCCTCCTGGGTCGAAGTTGTTTGTGCTCAACCCCTTCACTTTCAGCACCAGTAATGAAACAGCTCATAGGAGACTCTTGAGGTCTTGAGAGGGTCTTGAGAATCTGCAGCCTTTATTTACTGATAAGTGTGGCCTTCACTGTACATTATGTTACACGTTTAAGGAAATAATTTATAGGACATGAAATGTGTTTGCTACTGAATTAGTAGATCTTTGTCCACTATGCACAAGACAAGCACATCACCAGTTAAAGACACACCCTCAAGACAGGTAGCACTGTTGTGATAAAAAAGCAAATCCCTGCTGTGCTGGGCTGATGTGCTGAGTCACACCTGGCAGATGTAGCGGGAAATCGCGATTAGAATCATTGTCCCCATCACTCTGGATAACAGCACAGTTCACATTCAACTGAAATATAGCCCATGTGGAAACTGTAACTAGCAAACACCGGTACAAACTGATCATGCTGTCCATAAGTTGTAGTTATTCAGGTTTGAGAAATTTCTTTCAACATTTTTTTTTTATTATTATTCCATGCATGTGTCATGCAGACACTGTTTGATGATATTTAATGCACATTTTGTGATATATAAGTAAATGGTCACTAAACATGATATAAACCTTAAAGTCAAGTTTTTGTTAGTTTCAATAACAAATAATTATGCATCATTTTTGTGATTGATGCATTATTAATCTGATCACTTTTACATTAAAGTGATCAGATGTTGTCAGGTTTGTTTTCACATAAGCTAGAAGGAATTTGTTCTATTCTCTGGGGAGAAGGCAAAATGGGCTGATCATTGCCACTTCACACCTCAAATTAACAAAATCAGCAGAAATGTATTCATCGGAATTTTGACCTTGTATGTCATCCTTATTATAAATGAGAGGATCAGCTGATACAACAAGCGAGAGCTACAGGCTCAGTGTCATCAATAATATATGGAATGCTCATGATGGCTTCCTCATTAATTGGTCATATGTGACATTAGTGTTACATAATAAGGATTAAATATTCATGTGTCATATGACCAGCAAACTGTGTTGAATTCTGCCAACTTGCCAACAGCCAACTACCAATCTGCTGTTTCCACACAAACACATTTCACTTTACACATCCAGTGAAACCATGGGCAGGGATTTGCTGATCCCCCATCGTCCAATAGCACAATAAGTAACAGTGAAGTCACTGTGCTCAAACTTTTACTGTGTCTGAGTCTGTTCCCAGATGTGCTGGTTAGCTGCAGTGGCTGTAGTGGATGTTATCACAGTGTCCAAAGTAGGTTACAAAACTTATACTTAAAACTTAACCATCTTTCCAAATAAACATGTCTGCATGACTAATTTAAAATGAATGAGTTGCCCAAAGGTAAACACAGAAAGTAGCCATCTTGAATAGCCATTATGACTAACTGAATAGTGATCTACATCCAGGTTATTTACTACCATTAAATCATTTAGCCACCCTTGTGAAATTATTAAAAATAGAGCCGACAAGCCATTTTGCAAGGTCAGAGTCATAACTCACGCAGAAATTGTACACATAGTGCTAGAATCATTGCAACTCACTCTTGTAAAACCATTATGCCTGGAAATCATGTAAAAAGGACTTTCAAGGTTCAAGGTTATTATTTGTTTTTATAAAACACAGGGTTGCAAAACGATGGCGATGATAATATGGTCAGCATCTTCACATTGAAAGTTCCACGAGTTAAACACTGTCCATCAACTGATCAACTGTGTTTGAGCACCAAGCATCAGTGATGTAATCCACCGCTTCTCTTCCCACTGTAGTCCTGTGCTTTGTCGGCTCAGAACACGGTCTACCTGTCGAGTGCAACAGACACTTCAGATCAACTTTACCCTAAGATTCCACTGGATGCATGTGCGTTGTGTTCTGGCTGCGGTACGGTTTTGCTCCATCATCCGTCATCCGGTAACCCCCACTGGCTGTGTTTTGAGTCTGGCACAGCGCAGCACTGCCGGACAGCTGGAGTTGCGAGACTGAGGAGTTCCTGCGATAATTACATAGTCACGCGTGACCGCAGTTATACGTATGTGTTATAAACACAACAACACAAAGTGTTCCCAACCGAAGGATTAGAAGAAGAGCTTGTATTGGTCTCTTTTTTGAGATTTTTGTGCTGGCGTCAACATGGAGTGTTTTATTTTGAAAATTAATTGGCTGTTATGCTGTTGTTTCGGTGTGTGACTTCCTGTCTGGTCTGTGCTGAATTCGGCTGAATTGCTGCGTCGTGCTCCGGCATCCGGCAGAAATAGAAATGCTGCGTATCTGCTCCGGCAGGGTACGGATTGCCGGAGCTGGGTGTATCAAGCCGTTATTCTCACATTAAATGCAAAACCTCCAGTTTTTGAAGGAAGAAAATGCAATATGGTCCAATGAGATATTCTGACTTTCCTATCCTATTCGCTTAATTAATTTCCACTCAGGCTAATAACAGTTACCAGTTACCATTTTTTGGCAGCCAAGTTGCCAGAATAAACACTGGATACATTCACATTTGTATGTGTTATGTGCCATATTGACAACAACACGTGTCATATCATGATCACATTACATGTCTATGACCTGACTCATATCAGAAGATGAAGGTGATGGTGGGGTCAGTGACTGCAGTTCAAGACTACATTTCAACATTTGTAAATGTGAAACCACTGGATAGCTTTAATGAGGGACCACCGCATTTTAATATTTGTAAGCGTGACACCATTGGATTTTTTTTAAGGAGACCTTGGGACATCTCCAGCTGTGTTTGTGCTGACAAAACCTGGTATAAATACACAGTACATAGTCCAAATACACAGTATAAATATACAGTACACAGTCTAAATATACAGTATAAATACACAGTACACAGTATAAATACACAGTACACAATATAAATACACAGTATAAATACACAGCACACAGTATAGTGAAGGACTCCAGCTGGACGAGGAGAGGCCGACTCTGTGTTCACATCCTTGTTGCTGACAGACAGCAGGACTACAGCTGGACGAGGAGAGGCCGACTCTGGGTTCACATCCTTGTTGCTGACAGACAGCAGGACTCTCAGCTGGACGTGGAGAGGCCGACTCTGGGTTCACATCCTTGATGCTGACAGACAGCAGGACTCCAGGCTGACTCTGGGTTCACATCCTTGGTGCTGACAGACAGCAGGACTCTCAGCTGGACAAGGAGAGGCCGACTCTTGGTTCACATCCTTGATGCTGACAGAGAGACAGCAGGACTCTAGCTAGTCGAGGGGAGGCCTACTCTGGGTTCACATCCCTGATGCTGACAGACAGCACAGAGGAGACAGACAGAGGAGAGGCTGACTTGATGCTGACAGACAGCAGGACTCCAGCCGGACAAGGAGAGGCTGACTCTGGGTTCACATCCTTGATGCTGAAAGATAGACAGCAGCAATCCATCTGTACGAGGATAGGCTGATTCTGGGTTCACATCCTTGATGCTGACAGACAGCAGGACTCCAGGCTGACTCTGGGTTCACATCCTTGATGCTGACAGACTCTGTGTTCACATCCTTGTTGCTGACAGACAGCAGGACTACAGCTGGACAAAGACAGGCCGACTCTGGGTTCACATCCTTGATACTGACAGACTGTTTTCACATCTGTGTTGCTGACAGACAGCAGGACTCTCAGCTGGACGAGGAGAGGCCGACTCTGGGTTCACATCCTTGATGCTGACAGACTGCACAGCAGAGACAGACAGAGGAGAGGCTGACTCTGGGTTCACATCCTTGGTGCTGACAGACAGCAGTACGACAGCTGGACGAGGAGAGGCAGACTCTGGGTTCACATCCTTGATGCTGATAGACAGCACAGCGGAGACAGACAGAGGAGAGGCTGACTCTGGGTTCACATCCTTGGTGCTGACAGACAGCAGTACGACAGCTGGACGAGGAGAGGCGGACTCTTGGTTCACATCCTTGATGCTGATAGACAGCACAGCGGAGACAGATAGAGGAGAGGCCGACTCTGGGTTCACATCCCTGATGCTGACAGACAGCAGGACTACAGCTGGACGAGGAGAGGTGGACTCTGGGTTCACATCCTTGATGCTGACAGACAGCAGGACTCCAGGCAGACTCTGGGTTCACATCCTTGATTAAGCTGTATTTCACTGAAAAAAGGTGTTTCAAGTAAGTTTCCTAGTGTGGAATGGTTGAAGTTGGATAAATATGATGGCAAACATGGTGTCAGTTGTTCTTTAATTCATTTTTGGTCAAAACTCACTTATGGCAAATTTAAAGTGAAACTCTCGCCAAAATGCAACCTAGGCTTTTTTTGTGATTGTATTTGAGTCAAACCTTCATGTAAAAGCATAATTACGTCGAAAAAGCCACTTTTAAGATTCACTGTAGTTTTGTTTCCGGGTCAAACTCATTTTCAATGGTGTGCAGGGGCAACTTTACGGTAGCATCAAAATCTTTATGGTAGCATAAAATTTTTTTCTGAAAAAAAAGTGGCCTTTTTTAACGTCGATTTGGCCTGTTTTAACGTCAATTTATACCTTAAGACTGATGTCCTCAACTCAATGCCAGCTGCTCTCCCTGCACTGTGGCCTCCTAATGCTAGTCTTAATTAACCAGAAATTAGAAATGAAAATTGTAACAAGAATTTTGATAAAATACATTTATTTGTCAATATTTCATTTCAACCAACTCTCCATCATTTAACTGGGGACATGTCTCATGTTGTAGGCGTTTGTGGCAGATTTTGATGCCTTGATGACAGAGGCAGGGGGCTCCAACTTGAAACACTGTGGCTCAAGGCTCGCCATCTTCACAGTCATGATGGATGATAGAGTTCCCTCAGGAGCCAAACTATTTCGGGTTTTGGTTTTGTTCAGTCCAACCACAAAGAACACTCGTTCGAGGAAGTACCAAGACCAACTTGGCAATACGAGACAGCCTGCCAAATCTGCTCATACCGGTCACCTTTGAAAAATGTACATAGGAAGCCTAATTACTCTCAAGTATTTTTGTGTAGTATTAAGTTGATTACGTCAATGGGTATTCCCATGAGTACAGAATAATTCTTACCTTATTCTTCATTGATGCCATTTTCCCCCAAAAGCTCTCAAAGTCAAACATTGCTGGGTCTTCGGGCATGGCAATGTCCATGGACTGGTAGTCCAGAAACTCCTCACTCAGTTTGTCACGCTCCTCAGGTCCATTGTATGGGAGAAGTTCAGGAAACCTAAAAAGAACACAATGTGCACTGATCTGGTAAAGTAGTGTAACTGAAACAGGGGTTGTTTTTCAGATGTGGTCATCAAACAAGAAAATGTGACAGCCTGGTCTTAAGCCTGCTCTACTTGTAAAGCATATTGAGATAACTTGTGTTAGGATTTGGCACTATAGATAAAATGTACTTTACTTGATACCCCAACTAACCTGTCGACAAAAGGCATCTTCCACTCCACACTCTGCTCTCTGCTGGACATCCAGAAACATGGCATGTTTTATCAGAGGCTCTTTCATGGGGAGTTTCTTTATGGCATACTCCACAGCCCTTTCCAGAAACGCCACTGCTGCCTGCTGGAGCCTCTGCACTTGCTGCGGTGTAATGTCTCCTGCTTCAAGGAGCCTGTTGAGTGTAGCTCGAGTAGTGAAGCCAATCACCAACTTTTCTCCTACAAGAGACACAGATCAACAACTTCAGAGGTCATTAACGATGCTGTATGCACCAACATGTCAGTATGAGCAGGGAATAAGACCGTGTTGAGTCACTTTAGTCACCATCAAAAACCACAATAGCTAACTTGAAAACACCCATTTAAGTATCTTCATCATATCAGTGATTGATTGAATAGTTTATTAGACAGAAATGCAAACAGCATAGTCAGTCACACGTTTGGGCTAAACAAAAAAGACCTGGGGACTTGTTTCCATTGTGGTCCCATGTGTGTGACGAGATGACTGCAACCCTCTAACAAACAGTGTGTTGTGTGAGATCAGTGAGTGGATAGTGCATGTGCATATTCTGATGTAAAACTTAGAATGAAGATGGATGACTTCTCTCTCTGGAAGAGGAGGTTGAAGGTGGAGAAGACTGGAAACGTTGCTTGATAGAAGAGCAGGAACACCTCTGTGATTGGGTCAGAGAATGCCTCCACAAGCCTCCTGAACCTTGGCTGTTTGTCATCTGTGGGAAAAAGAGAGAGAAAAAAAATGGATGTAGATGCTGGCATGTTCTTGATGAATTCTGGATGCGATGGAGTTCCTTGCTCCTGTATTGACAGGAGCATTATCAACAGACAGACTGACACAGTTTCTCCATGGTATGGCGTTTTTCTGCAAGGCCTCATTCATCTTCTTGTAGATCACTTCAGCCGTGCCGCAGTTTGGCCTGCTGGTGGGGCACATATCCAGGAACCTGTGGACAACTTTGCTGAGGTCACTGTCATATACCCGCACAGTGAGCGGGTTCATCTTCTCACGTCCTGTAACGATAGGTACATATATCATATATGTCAGATTAAAGGCACACATCAGACTGAAATTGTGTGTGTGTGTGTGTGTCTGTTCTCTGATTAATATATCTAAAATGGGTGCTGGAAAGTGTGGAAAATGTAATGACCTGTATCATTTGATCCATCTGTGATCAATGTGAAAGGATTGGTCCTCATCTTCATGACCAGTTCCTTTCTAAAGTGAGGAGCCACTGCTTCATTTATTATGCAGGACATTTTTGTGTGGGCAGACTTGAAGCTCTGTGCAGTAGGGGAATCTTTGAAGCATTCTTTTAGCAATGGGCTGAAGTGATCGGCTACTGCAAATGGCACATTGTGTTCCACCATTGACACTGCTACCTTTACCTCAGCTCTCCTTGTCTGCAACAGAAAGGAGGTAATTAAAAAGCAAATCATGTAAAAAACGTGTAAACGTGTTAAAACAAAGTGTTTTTTGATTCAATGAATGTCTTAGCAGCAGACTCAAGGTCCATAGAAAAACACTATTACATACAAAAATAAACAAATAAGAACAGTTCAAATGAACATTAGATAAGACAAAGCATTTGTTTCATTTACTATGTATTTATGCTGATATAACCTACAAGTGCAATTCAGCTACTACCAGTGTTCGTAACACTGGTAGTAGCTGAATAGCATGTAGTACTTTGACTTCCTGAGCTGTCATGCCACCAACAGTGGCTGGGCCATAATATGGTGCAATGCTGGCTGTTGACTGTACTGCCTGTTCTTTGGTACGATGCGCTTTGCTTAAGCCTTGTGACATCTGCCTTTCCTTGATGGGCACAGCTGTTCTCATGTCTGCATATAGCGCACCAATAGTAGGAGGTGGTTGTGCCTACAGTGATGAAGGGCCATTCTGCTGTCCACTCCCTTTTAAAAGTGCACCTGTAGATGGCTGCTCCACTCTTGGCCTTCTGCTTCTTCCCTGTGTCTACTCTCATCTCCACTCTTTTCTCTGCTGGCTCTTCTGTCTCATCCTCTGTCTCTGTGTTCTCAATTGGTATCTCTTCTACATCTTCGTCCTCATTGTCCTCAATCTCTTCTGATCTCTCTTGATCTTCTGTCTCTTCTGTACCCTCTGCACTCTCATTTTCAGGGGGTGCATAAGGGGGGGCTGCACTGCCCAGAATGACAGCAGATCTCTCTGCTGTCTCTTCCTCTTACCTAGCATCTTTCAAAAGATAACTACATGTTACTGTTTGATTGAATACTGTATTACAGTGGTTCTCAAAGTGGATTCCAGGGACTCTGTGGGTTCCTTTAGGGGGGTCTAATTTTTTTTTTTTTTTTTTTCCAAATCTTTTTATTGAGATTTTCCAACAAAATGACATATAGTGGTATTTAACAGTGTGGTTAAAAAAAGACATTTACAACAGTATGTCAACAAATCCCCTGATCCCAGTCCCACCTACCCACCCACTTCAGGTCAGAACCAGACTGAGACAAATGGCACACACACACACCCATACACACACACACACACACACACAAAAGACAGATAGAAAGAAGACGAGGAGAGAGATAGAAAAACAAGGGAAAAAAAAGAAAGGGGGAGGGGGGGATTCTGAAATTAAAGGGGCCTGAGCTTAGTCCTCCTCCGCATCCAGAGATAGGTCAGGAGAGCCAACAAACTCTAAAAAGGGGTGCCAAGTGTCATGAAATCTCCTGGTGGAGCCACTGAGTGAAAACCTAAGTTTTTCAAGTTTCAGGTTATAAAGAACTTCTTTAACCCAGCGATTATATGATGGAGGGTGGGTGAGCCTCCAATCAAGCAGAATCAGCCGGCGAGCCAGCAAGGTTGAGTAAGTCAGGGCCCGTCTCACCTCAGCAGAGAGGCCAATGTCAGGAGGGGAGCCAAAAATAGCTGATATTGAGTTGGGGGGAATAATCTGGCCATAAGCACCACCTATGGTATCAAAAATGCTTTGCCAAAAGGTCGTCAATTTAGGGCACGACCAAAACATATGACAATGAGTAGCCGGGGATTGATTACACCTATTACAGGCATCACTAACCGTGGGATAAATTCTGGCCAATTTTGCATTCGTGTAATGGATTCTGTGGAGAACTTTACATTGAATCAGGCCATGACGGGCGCAGATGGAGGAGGTGTGGACTAAGTTTAGAACAGAGGCCCATTGTTGATCCGTCAAAACCATTGAAAGGTCATTCTCCCATGCGGTCCTGGTTTAATTGAGAGGTTCAAAGGTAGTCGGCCGAAGAAAGTTATATAACACTGAAATGCATTTCTTTTGTTTGGGGTCCACAGCCAGTAAGGTGTCCGTCAGGGCTTCAGGGGGGGGTTTAGGGAAATGGGGAAAATTCTTTTAAACAAAGTCTCTAATTTGGAAAAAACGAAAGAGGTGGGAGCCCGGCAAATGAAATGTTGACGAGAGTTCTGTGTAACGAAAAAAAAACCATCTGTGTACAGATCCTTAATGCTGATGATACCTTTACTGTGCCAAGTTTTGAATGGGTCTATGTTAGAGGGTCTGAAGGCATGGTTTTTAAAAAGCGGGGAGAGGATGGAAGGGCCCTGTAAGCCAAAGATCTTCCTGAGTTGGCTCCATATTTTCAGTGAGGCAGACACAATTGGATTTGCTCTCAGAAGAATTGCAGGGAGGGGAAGCTGGAAACAGAGCTGGACAGAGCGTAAAGAGAGGTGTGAGGTTGCCCTTTCCAACTGTATCCAGGCAGGGAGGGAATCACATGTCACATCCATCCAGTATAAGATTTTCTGCACATTAGCAGCCCAATAATATTACCTAAGGTTAGGGAGTGCAAGGCCTCCGTCCCTTTTGGGAGATTGCAATATTGTCTTTTGAATTCTAGCTGGCTTGTTTCCCCATAAAAATTTGGATATTATCCCATCTAATTTGTCAAAAAATGATTTAGTAATGTATATGGGGATGTGCTGGAAAAGGTAGAGAAATTTGGGCATGACAACCATCCTAATCAGATTTATCCGACCCATGAGAGATAGTGGTAAAGCGGACCAGCGGCCAAAGTCTCTCTCAGTCTTCTCAACCAAAGGCAGAAAGTTAGTACTGAACATATCGGACATAGATTCTGTGATGAAAACCCCTAAGTAGCGAAAGCCGTTGTCAGCCCACTTAAATGGAGTTAAAGAGCGCGAAAGTCGCTTAGCCAGTAAATTAATTGGTAACAGTTCGCTCTTTTGATAGTTTAGTTTGTAGCCAGAATGTGCACCAAACTGCTGCAGGATGTTAAAAATCACGGGTAGAGAGATAGTTGGTTTTGAGATGTATAGAAGCAAATCGTCCGTGTATAGTGAGACCTTATGTGTTGTGTCCAATCGGGTAATACCCTCAAAGCCTTTCTCCAAGCGCAGCCAGAGCGCCAGAGGTTCTATAGCGATGACGAATAAGAGTGGTGACAAGGGGCAGCCTTGTCTCGTGCCTCTCTGGAGAGAGGAGGGGGGCAATAGCGTATCATTCGTTTGCACTGAGGCCATGGGAGAAGAATATAAAAGCTTGACCCAGAGAATAAAATCGCTGTCAAGACCAAATCTATCCATCACTTCGTAGAGATACTTCCACTCTACTCTGTCGAACGCTTTTTCCGCGTCAAGGGAAACTACTATCTCAGGGGTCTCAGAGCTCGATGAGTGAATAATGTTAAGTAGACGCCTGGTGTTGTGGGAGGACTGTCGGTCCGGCATGAAACCTGTTTGGTCCAATGAGATAATTGAGGGCACTACCTGCTGGAGACAGAGGGCGAGAATTTTTGAGAGAATTTTAAGGTCTACATTAAGAAGTGAGATCGGTCTGTAGCTATTGCAGAGTAATGGATCCTTCTCTTTTTTTAAAATTAGGGAGATAGTGGCCCTTAACAGGGTGTCTGGCAGTCGACCAATTAGAAATGCCTCATTATACATGTCTCTAAGAACTGGAGCCAGGAGATCTGAGAAAGTTTTATAATATTCCGCGGTAAAGCCATCCGGACCCGGCGATTTACAACTCTGTAATAATTAACCCTCTAGGCGCCAAAGTCGCATTATTGCGACAGGCAACATTGCTCATTAAAACAGCCCATATCTTTAAATCTACTGCCTTGTGCTGTTACTGCTTGGTACCACTAGATAGCCAATAGATTCAGCTTCAATCCTGACGTCATTTGGGGGTGTGTTTCTATGCAAAATACCTGAGAAAAAAAAGTTTGAAACCCGACACCGGCTGTCGGAGCGGCAGCGGCTAAGCGGGCAGAGTGGGAGAGGAGAGAGCCGCGGAGCGGTGGCAGAAGCGTGCTGGACAGATCGAGAGACAGATAGCGATTTTTGTAATAAAAAACAAAATGCCCAAAAGACTTTATAGTGTGGATGAGGTGCTTGCACAGATCTTTGCTGATCGCGATTCAGAAGGAGACGATTTGCCCTCTGATGACGATCGCTCGTCAGAGACGAGTGACTGACGATGCTGCAGCTGCGCACACTGTCACACAAGCAACACACGCTGATCACGGCGAGAGTTTTCTTTTCTTTTTACAAGTTAGATTAGGACATTTACTCCTATCAGATTCCTGTTCATTTACTCTGAGGATGAGAGGATGAAAAAAAAAAAATCTACTGTGTAAATATGTTCAGAATTCCGTTTTACTGAATTTTACCTGGTGACATACAAATTAGATGAGTAAATTTACTCCAATCAAACTCCTGTTCCTTTATTTTGAGGATGAGATGACAATATAAATATTTTTTTTCTGTGTAAATATGTTCAAAAATCAGTTTTACTGAAAGTTACTTTCAGTCACCTGGTGACGTCACAATATGCAAATTAGATGATTAAATTTACTCCCATCACAAACTTTAGGTCATTATGAATATTTTTCTCATTTACACTATGAATTTATCTCTCACCACTTCCAAGCTACAGCCTTTTGAAATCTTACAATCCAAACGGAATATTTTCCTAAATAAACTCTGGCGCCTAGAGGGTTAAATGGCTTCTTGAACCTCAACAGTTGTTATGAGGCCTCCCAAGCCTCTTGCCGTTTCGACATCTATTTGGGGAAAGATAATATTGCTAAATGTGTCATGTGTAACTGGGGGGTGATCAGAAGTGTAGAGGTCGGTATAAAATTTGGTGAAGGTTTTGTTAATTAGGGCCCGAGCAGGAAACCTGCAAGGTCCCTATTGTTTTTGTAGTGATTATTATGGCCCGAGCAGTGAAACTGCGAGGACCCTATTGTAATTGTAATGATTATTAGGGCCCGAGCAGTGAAACTGCGAGGACCCTATTGTTTTTGTAGTGATTATTTTTAGTTATTTGTTTTTCTTTGTCCAAAATGATCGCATTTTTCACTGCCTGAACATACCCCAAAACTCACCAAACTTGGAATATAGATCAGACCTGGCGAAAAATTTTATAATCTGTTGTCGTTGTGAATTTTCACCACTAGGTGGCGCTACAATCAAGGAAAGTGCGTTTTGGCTAATAACTCCCACATACTTTGTTGCACATTCAAAAACCTTATATCCACGTGTTCAGTGAGTTCTGCTGAAACTCCTGATATAGGCCACGCCCATTTCCGCCTAGCGTTTTTTTTCGCTAGCTCGCGAAATGTCGCAAACCTCACACAAACAATACTCAAGTTATTAAATAACAACTTTCTGCGGATTTTGTTCCAAACAGGAAGTGTTGAATATCTCCACATTGGTTTGTCCAAATGACGTCAAACTCAGGATCCTACTTCCTCATGAGGCCCTAAGGCTCTGTGCTAAATTTTGGACGATGACCACTAGGTGGCGCTCTTTAAATTGAAGTATTTTATATCTCAACATCGGTTGGTCGGATTAACACAAAACTTGGTACACTCATTGCCAATGCCCCCCTGAGGACAGCTGACAAAGGGGTTACCGATCTGACACTAGGTGGCGCTCTGGTGGCAGTTTCATTTTAGATTTGGCACTGTGCCCACACCATAACACTTATGGATATGAAATTGACAGGGGTGGTATAGACCGGCCCCTGTAACTCACACACCAAAAAGGACCAGCAGGGGGCGCTATCATCAACACAAACCGTTTTTGCCTAATAACTCCCACATAATATGGTGCACATTGTTAAACCTTATATCTACGTGTTCCCTGAATTCAGCTGGACTGTGTGATGTAGGCCATGCCCATTTTCTCGCCAGAGCTCAATTTGCAAATTCGCCAAATGTCACAAACCTACTTTTTCGAACTCCTCCCAGGCAATTTCACCAATTTGCACAAAACTTTGCACACAGCATCTGTGGACCCTTCTGACAAAAAGTTATGGCATCTGTAACTCACAGACCAAAAATCACCAGCAGGTGGCGCTATTATCAACACAAAACCGTTTTTGGCTATCAGTTAAGACATGCGCGCACAATAACGGGGCAATGGGTCCGGGTAAGGAGCACGCCCCGACAGCAGCACGCCCCGACCCGCGTGGACTGCGAGGGCCCGTTCATCGCTGCTTGCAGTTTTAATTAGGGCCCGAGCAGTGAAACTGCGAGGACCCTATTGTTTTTCGAATGATTATTATTAGGGCCCGAGCAGGGAACCTGCGAGGTCCCTATTGTTTTTCGAATGATTATTCTTATTTTTAGTTTTTCTTCCTCCCAAATGATCGCATTTTTCACTGCCTGAACATACCCCAAAACTCACCAAACTTGGAATATAGCTCAGACCTGGCGAAAAATTTTATAATCTGTTGTCGTTATGAACTTTCACCACTAGGCGGCGCTATAATCAAGGAAACTGTGTTTTGGCTAATAACTCCCACATACTTTGTCACACATTCAAAAACCTTATATCAACGCGTTCAGTGAATTGTGCTGAATCTCCTGATATAGGCCACATCCATTTCCGCCTACCGTTTTTTTTCGCTAGCTCGCGAAATGTCGAAAACCTACTTTTTCGAACTCCTCCCAGGCAATTTCACCGATTTGCACCAAACTTTGCCCACAGCATCTGTGGACCCTTCTGACAAAAACTTATTAAAAGAATTTTGATACGCCAAAGAACACTCAAGTTATTAAATAACAACTTCCTGTGGATTCGGGTCACAACAGGAAGTGTTGCATATCTCCACATTGGTGTGTCCGAATGACGTGAAACTCAGGACACTACTTCCCCATGAGCCCCTAAGGCTCTGTGCAAAATCTTGGCCCATGACCACTAGGTGGCGCTATTTAAATTGAAGTATTTTATATCTCGACATCGGTTGGTCGGATTAACACAAAACTTGGTACACTGATTGCCAATGGCCTCCTGAGGACAACTGACGAAGGTGTTACCGATCTGACACTAGGTGGCGCTCTGGTGGCAGTTTCATTTTATATTTGGCACTGTGCCCACACCATAACACTTATGGATATGAAATTCATAGGGGTGGTATAGACTGGCCCCTGTAACTCACACACCAAAAATGACCAACAGGTGGCGCTATTATCAAGAACAAACGTTTTTTGCTAATTACTCCCACATAATATGGTGGACATTGTTAAACATTATATCTATATGTTCCCTGAATACAGCCGGACCGTGTGATGTAGGCCACGCCCACGTTCGCACTGAATTTCCATTCGCAAATTCGCCAAATGTCGCAAACCTACTTTTTCGAACTCCTCCCAGGCAATTTGTCCCATTTGCACCAAACTTTGCACACAGCATCTGTGGACTCTCCTGACAAAAAGTTATTAAAAGAATTGTGATAGTCTAAAGAACGACCAAAATATAAAACAACAATTTCCTGCACGTTGTGGTAAACCACACAGTCTTGCATATCTTGATGAAATACAGTCCGATTAACACAAAACGTTTTTGATTTGTCTTCCATGCCCACATGAGGGTTTGTGCCAAATTCGGTGCATATCCACCAATAGGTGGCGCTTTTATTGCTACATGACGAAATGACAGCTTGACTGCCTTCACTTTCATTTCCTCAATGGAAGTTGTTGCAAGTAGAAGCCCCGACAGCAGCATGTCACGACAGCAGCATGCCCCGACAGCTGCATGCCCCGACAGCAGCACGCCCGACAGCAGCACGCCCCGACCCGCGTGGACTGCGAGGGCCCGTTCATCGCTGCTTGCAGCTTTAATTAGGGCCCGAGCAGGGAAACCTGCGAGGACCCTATTGTTTTTGTAGTGATTATTTTTAGTTATTTGTTTTTCTTTGTCCAAAATGATCGCATTTTTCACTGCCTGAACATACCCCAAAACTCACCAAACTTGGAATATAGATCAGACCTGGCGAAAAATTTTATAATCTGTTGTCGTTGTGAATTTTCACCACTAGGTGGCGCTATAATCAAGGAAAGTGCGTTTTGCCTAATAACTCCCACATACTTTGTCACACATTCAAAAACCTTACACCCACGCTTTCAGTGAGTTCTGCTGAAACTCCTGATATAGGCCACGCCCATTTCCGCCTACCGTTTTTTTCGCTAGCTCGCAAAATGTCGAAAACCTACTTTTTCGAACTCCTCCCAGGCAATTTCACCAATGTGCATGAAACTTTGCACACAGCATCTGTGGACCCTTCTGACAAAATGTTATTAAAAGAATTTTGATACGCCAAAGAATACTCAAGTTATTAAATAACAACTTCCTGTGGATTCAGGTCACAACAGGAAGTGTTGCATATCTCCACATTGGTTTGTCCAAATGACGTGAAACTCAAGACACTACTTCCCCATGAGCCCCTAAGGCTCTGTGCAAATTCTTGGCCCATGACAACTAGGTGGCGCTATTTAAATTGAAGTATTTTATATCTCGACATTGGTTGGTCGGATTAACACAAAACTTGGTACACTGATTGCCAATGTCCTCCTGAGGAAAACTGACGAAGGTGTTACCGATCTGACACTAGGTGGCGCTCTGGTGGCAGTTTCATTTTATAATTGGCACTGTGCCCACACCATAACACTTATGGACATGAAACTGATTGGGGTGGTACAGACTGGCATCTGTAACTCACACACCAAAAATCACCAGCAGGTGGCGCTATTATCATCACAAAACCGTTTTTGCCTATCAGTTAAGACATGCGCGCACAATAACGGGGCAATGGGTCCGGGTAAGGAGCACGCCTCGACAGCAGCACGCCCCGACCCGCGTGGACTGCGAGGGCCCGTTCATCGCTGCTTGCAGCTTTAATTAGGGCCCGAGCAGGGAACCTGCGAGGTCCCTATTGTAATTGTAGTGATTATTAGGGCCCGAGCAGTGAAACTGCGAGGACCCTATTGTAATTGTAATGATTATTAGGGCCCGAGCAGTGAAACTGCGAGGACCCTATTGTAATTGTAATGATTATTATTATTATTATTATTATTATTATTAGGGCCCGAGCAGTGAAACTGCGAGGACCCTATTGTAATTGTAATGATTATTATTATTATTATTATTATTATTATTATTATTATTAGGGCCCGAGCAGTGAAACTGCGAGGACCCTATTGTAATTGTAATGATTATTATTATTATTATTATTAGGGCCCGAGCAGTGAAACTGCGAGGACCCTATTGTAATTGTAATGATTATTATTATTATTATTATTATTATTATTATTATTATTATTTTCCTTTGTCCGTAATGATCGCATTTTTCACTGCCTGAACATACCCCAAAAGTCACCAAACTTGGAATATAGATCAGACCTGGCGAAAAATTTTATAATCTGTTGTCGTTCAGAATTTTCACCACTAGGTGGCGCTACAATCAAGGAAAGTGTGTTTTGGCTAATAACTCCCATATACTTTGTCGCACATTCAAAAACCTTATATCCACGCGTTCTGTGAATTCTGCTGAATCTCCTGATAGAGGCCACGCCCATTTGCGCTGGCGTTTTTTTTCGCTAGCTCGCGAAATGTCGCAAACCTACTTTTTCGAACTCCTCCCAGGCAATTTCACCAATTTGCACAAAACTTTGCACACAGCATCTGTGGACCCTTTGGACAAAAAGTTATTAAAAGAATTTTGATATGCCAAAGAATACTCAAGTTATTAAATAACAACTTCCTGTGGATTCGAGTCAAAACAGGAAGTGTTGCATATCTCCACATTGGTGTGTCCAAATGATGTGAATCTCAGGATACTACTTCCCCATGAGCCTCTAAGGCTCTGTGCAAAATCTTGGCCCATGACCACTAGGTGGCGCTATTTAAATTGAAGTATTTTATATCTCGACATTGGTTGGTCGGATTAACACAAAACTTGGTACACTCATTGCCAATGGCCTCCTGAGGACAGCTGACGAAGGTGTTACCGATCTCACAATAGGTGGCGCTCTGGTGGCAGTTTCATTTCATAAGTGGCACTGTGCCCACACCATAACACTTATGGATATGAAACTGATTGGGGTGGTATAGACTGGCATCTGTAACTCACACACCAAAAACCACCAGCAGGTGGCGCTATTATCAACACAAAACCGTTTTTGGCTATCAGTTAAGACATGCGCGCACAATAACGGGGCAATGGGTCCGGGTAAGGAGCACGCCCCGACAGCAGCACGCCCCGACCCGCGTGGACTGCGAGGGCCCGTTCATCGCTGCTTGCAGCTTTAATTATTATTAGGGCCCGAGCAGTGAAACTGCAAGGACCCTATTGTAATTGTAATGATTATTATTATTATTTTTATTTTTATTTTTCCCAAATGATCGCATTTTTCACTGCCTGAACATACCCCAAAACTCACCAAACTTGGAATATAGATCAGACCTGGCGAAAAATTTTATAATCTGTTGTCATTGTGAACTTTCACCACTAGGTGGCGCTATAATCAAGGAAAGTGTGTTTTGCCTAATAACTCCCATATACTTTGTCGCATGTTCAAAAACCTTACATCCACGCGTTCAGTGAATCTTGCTGAATCTCCTGATATAGGCCACGCCCATTTCCGCCTACCGTTTTTTTTCGCTAGCTCGCAAAATGTCGAAAACCTACTTTTTCGAACTCCTCCCAGGCAATTTCACCGATTTGCACGAAACTTTGCACACCGTATCTGTGGACCCTCCTGACAAAAAGTTATTAAAACAATTTTGGTATTCCAAAAAATACTCAAGTTATTACATAACAACTTCCTGCAGATTTTGTTCCAAACAGGAAGTGTTGCATATCTCCACATAGGTGTGTCCAAATGACATGAAACTCAGGATACTACTTCCCCATGAGCCCATAAGGCTCTGTGCTAAATTTTGGTGGATGACCAATAGGTGGCGCTCTTTAAATTGAAGTATTTTATATCTCCACATTGGTGGGTCGCATGAACACAAAACATGGTACACTCATTGCCAATGCCCTCCTGAGGACAGCTGACAAAGGGGTTACCGATCTGACACTAGGTGGCGCTCTGGTGGCAGTTTCTTTTTAGATTTGGCACTGTGCCCACACCATAACACTTATGGATATGAAATTCATAGGGGTGGTATAGACCGGCCTCTGTAACTCACACACCAAAAATGACCAGCAGGTGGCGCTATTATCAAGAAAAAACGTTTTTTGCTAATTACTCCCACAAAATATGGTGCACATTGTTAAACATTATATCTATATGTTCCCTGAATACAGCCGAACCGTGTGATGTAGGCCATGCCCACGTTCGCACTGAATTTCCATTCACAAATGCGCCAAATGTCGCAAACCTACTTTTTCGAACTCCTCCCAGGCAATTTCTCCGATTTGCACCAAACTTTGCACGCAGCATCTGTGGACTCTCCTGACAAAAAGTTATTAAAAGAAATGTGCTAGTCCACAGAACGCCCAAAATATAAAACAACAATTTCCTGCGCGTTGTGGTCAAACAGACATTCTTGTGTATCTTGATGAAATACAGTCCGATGAACACAAAACTTTTGGCAATTGTGTTCCATGGCACGATGAGCATTTCTACAAAATTTCGTGCAAATCGACCAATAGGTGGCGGTTTTATTGCTAAATGACGAAATGACAGCTTCACTGCCTTCAGTTTTGATTCCTCTATGGAAGTTGTTGCATGAACAAGCCTCGACAGCAGCATGCCCCGACAGCAGCATGTAACGACAGCAGCATGCCCCGACGGCAGCATGTCATGACAGCAGCACGCCCCGACGCGCGTGGACTGCGAGGGCCCGTTCATCGCTGCTTGCAGCTTTAATTATTTTTAGTTTTTCTTTGTCGCAAATGATCGCATTTTTCACTACCTGAACATGTATGAAAACGCGATTTTATTTGGCAAACACATTTGGCCTGGCGAAAAATTTTATAATCTGCTGTCGTTATGAATTTTCAGCACTAGGTGGCGCTATAATCAAGGAAAGTGCGTTTTGCCTAATAACTCCCACATACTTTGTCGCACATTCAAAAACCTTACATCCACGCTTTCAGTGAATTGTGCTGAATCTCCTGAGATAGGCCACGCCCATTTCCGCCTACCGGTTTTTTTGGCTAGCTCGCGGAATGTCGAAAACCTACTTTTTCGAACTCCTCCCAGGCAATTTCACCGATTTGCACGAAACTTTGCACACACCATCTGTGGACCCTTCTGACAAAAAGTTATTAAAAGAATTTTGATACGCCAAAGAATGCTCAAGTTATTACATAACTACTTCCTGTGGATTCGGGTCAAAACAGGAAGTGTTGCATATCTCCACATTGGTGTGTCCGAATGACGTGAAACTCAGGGTACTACTTTTCCATGAGCCCCTAAGGCTCTGTGCAAAATATTATCCGATGACCACTAGGTGGCGCTCTTTAAATTGAAGTATTTTATATCTCCACATCGGTTGGTCCCATTAACACGAAACTTGGTAGAATTATTGCCAATACCCTCCTGAGGCCAGCTGACGAAGGTCTTACCCATCCGACACTAGGTGGCGCTCTGGTGGCAGTTTCATTTTATAATTGGCACTGTGCCCACACCATAACACTTATGGATATGAAACTGATTGGGGTGGTATAGACTGGCATCTGTAACTCACACACCAAAAATCACCAGCAGGTGGCGCTATTATCAAGAAAAAACATTTTTTGCTAATTACTCCCACATAATATGGTGCACATTGTTAAACATTATATCTATATATTCCCTGAATACAGCCGAACCGTGTGATGTAGGCCACGCCCACGTTCGCACTGAATTTCCATTCGCAAATTCGCCAAATGTCGCAAACCTGCTTTTTCGAACTCCTCCCAGGCAATTTTTCCAATTTGCACCAAACTTTGCACACAGCATCTGTGGACTCTCCTGACAAAAAGTTATTAAAAGAATTGTGATAGTATAAAGAACGACCAAAATATAAAACAACAATTTCCTGCACGTTGTGGTAAACCAAACAGTCCTGCATATCTTGATGAAATACAGTCCGATTAACACAAAACTTTTTTGATTTGTCTTCCATGCCCACATGAGGGTTTGTGCCAAATTCGGTGCATATCCACCAATAGGTGGCGCTTTTATTGCTAAATGACGAAATGACAGCTTGACTGCCTTCACTTTCATTTCCTCAATGGAAGTTGTTGCAAGTAGAAGCCCCGACAGCAGCATGTCACGACAGCAGCACGCCCCGACAGCAGCACGCCCCGACAGCAGCACGCCCGAGAGCAGCACGCCCCGACCCGCGTGGACTGCGAGGGCCCGTTCATCGCTGCTTGCAGCTTTAATTTTATAATTGGCACTGTGCCCACACCATAACACTTATGGACATGAAACTGATTGGGGTGGTACAGACTGGCATCTGTAACTCACACACCAAAAATCACCAGCAGGTGACGCTATTATCAACACAAAACCGTTTTTGCCTATCAGTTAAGACATTCACGCACAATAACGGGGCAATGGGTCCGGGTAAGGAGCACGCCTCGACAGCAGCACGCCCCGACCCGCGTGGACTGCGAGGGCCCGTTCATCGCTGCTTGCAGCTTTAATTATTATTATTATTATTTTCCTTTGTCCGTAATGATCGCATTTTTCACTGCCTGAACATACCCCAAAAGTCACCAAACTTGGAATATAGATCAGACCTGGCGAAAAATTTTATAATCTGTTGTCGTTCAGAATTTTCACCACTAGGTGGCGCTACAATCAAGGAAAGTGTGTTTTGGCTAATAACTCCCATATACTTTGTCGCACATTCAAAAACCTTATATCCACGCGTTCTGTGAATTCTGCTGAATCTCCTGATAGAGGCCACGCCCATTTGCGCTGGCGTTTTTTTTCGCTAGCTCGCGAAATGTCGCAAACCTACTTTTTCGAACTCCTCCCAGGCAATTTCACCAATTTGCACAAAACTTTGCACACAGCATCTGTGGACCCTTTGGACAAAAAGTTATTAAAAGAATTTTGATATGCCAAAGAATACTCAAGTTATTAAATAACAACTTCCTGTGGATTCGAGTCAAAACAGGAAGTGTTGCATATCTCCACATTGGTGTGTCCAAATGATGTGAATCTCAGGATACTACTTCCCCATGAGCCTCTAAGGCTCTGTGCAAAATCTTGGCCCATGACCACTAGGTGGCGCTATTTAAATTGAAGTATTTTATATCTCGACATTGGTTGGTCGGATTAACACAAAACTTGGTACACTCATTGCCAATGGCCTCCTGAGGACAGCTGACGAAGGTGTTACCGATCTCACAATAGGTGGCGCTCTGGTGGCAGTTTCATTTCATAAGTGGCACTGTGCCCACACCATAACACTTATGGATATGAAACTGATTGGGGTGGTATAGACTGGCATCTGTAACTCACACACCAAAAACCACCAGCAGGTGGCGCTATTATCAACACAAAACCGTTTTTGGCTATCAGTTAAGACATGCGCGCACAATAACGGGGCAATGGGTCCGGGTAAGGAGCACGCCCCGACAGCAGCACGCCCCGACCCGCGTGGACTGCGAGGGCCCGTTCATCGCTGCTTGCAGCTTTAATTATTATTATTTTCCTTTGTCCGTAATGATCGCATTTTTCACTGCCTGAACATACCCCAAAAGTCACCAAACTTGGAATATAGATCAGACCTGGCGAAAAATTTTATAATCTGTTGTCGTTCAGAATTTTCACCACTAGGTGGCGCTACAATCAAGGAAAGTGTGTTTTGGCTAATAACTCCCATATACTTTGTCGCACATTCAAAAACCTTATATCCACGCGTTCTGTGAATTCTGCTGAATCTCCTGATAGAGGCCACGCCCATTTGCGCTGGCGTTTTTTTTCGCTAGCTCGCGAAATGTCGCAAACCTACTTTTTCGAACTCCTCCCAGGCAATTTCACCAATTTGCACAAAACTTTGCACACAGCATCTGTGGACCCTTTGGACAAAAAGTTATTAAAAGAATTTTGATATGCCAAAGAATACTCAAGTTATTAAATAACAACTTCCTGTGGATTCGAGTCAAAACAGGAAGTGTTGCATATCTCCACATTGGTGTGTCCAAATGATGTGAATCTCAGGATACTACTTCCCCATGAGCCTCTAAGGCTCTGTGCAAAATCTTGGCCCATGACCACTAGGTGGCGCTATTTAAATTGAAGTATTTTATATCTCGACATTGGTTGGTCGGATTAACACAAAACTTGGTACACTCATTGCCAATGGCCTCCTGAGGACAGCTGACGAAGGTGTTACCGATCTCACAATAGGTGGCGCTCTGGTGGCAGTTTCATTTCATAAGTGGCACTGTGCCCACACCATAACACTTATGGATATGAAACTGATTGGGGTGGTATAGACTGGCATCTGTAACTCACACACCAAAAACCACCAGCAGGTGGCGCTATTATCAACACAAAACCGTTTTTGGCTATCAGTTAAGACATGCGCGCACAATAACGGGGCAATGGGTCCGGGTAAGGAGCACGCCCCGACAGCAGCACGCCCCGACCCGCGTGGACTGCGAGGGCCCGTTCATCGCTGCTTGCAGCTTTAATTATTATTATTATTATTTTCCTTTGTCCGTAATGATCGCATTTTTCACTGCCTGAACATACCCCAAAAGTCACCAAACTTGGAATATAGATCAGACCTGGCGAAAAATTTTATAATCTGTTGTCGTTCAGAATTTTCACCACTAGGTGGCGCTACAATCAAGGAAAGTGTGTTTTGGCTAATAACTCCCATATACTTTGTCGCACATTCAAAAACCTTATATCCACGCGTTCTGTGAATTCTGCTGAATCTCCTGATAGAGGCCACGCCCATTTGCGCTGGCGTTTTTTTTCGCTAGCTCGCGAAATGTCGCAAACCTACTTTTTCGAACTCCTCCCAGGCAATTTCACCAATTTGCACAAAACTTTGCACACAGCATCTGTGGACCCTTTGGACAAAAAGTTATTAAAAGAATTTTGATATGCCAAAGAATACTCAAGTTATTAAATAACAACTTCCTGTGGATTCGAGTCAAAACAGGAAGTGTTGCATATCTCCACATTGGTGTGTCCAAATGATGTGAATCTCAGGATACTACTTCCCCATGAGCCTCTAAGGCTCTGTGCAAAATCTTGGCCCATGACCACTAGGTGGCGCTATTTAAATTGAAGTATTTTATATCTCGACATTGGTTGGTCGGATTAACACAAAACTTGGTACACTCATTGCCAATGGCCTCCTGAGGACAGCTGACGAAGGTGTTACCGATCTCACAATAGGTGGCGCTCTGGTGGCAGTTTCATTTCATAAGTGGCACTGTGCCCACACCATAACACTTATGGATATGAAACTGATTGGGGTGGTATAGACTGGCATCTGTAACTCACACACCAAAAACCACCAGCAGGTGGCGCTATTATCAACACAAAACCGTTTTTGGCTATCAGTTAAGACATGCGCGCACAATAACGGGGCAATGGGTCCGGGTAAGGAGCACGCCCCGACAGCAGCACGCCCCGACCCGCGTGGACTGCGAGGGCCCGTTCATCGCTGCTTGCAGCTTTAATTATTATTATTATTATTATTATTATTATTATTATTATTATTATTTTCCTTTGTCCGTAATGATCGCATTTTTCACTGCCTGAACATACCCCAAAAGTCACCAAACTTGGAATATAGATCAGACCTGGCGAAAAATTTTATAATCTGTTGTCGTTCAGAATTTTCACCACTAGGTGGCGCTACAATCAAGGAAAGTGTGTTTTGGCTAATAACTCCCATATACTTTGTCGCACATTCAAAAACCTTATATCCACGCGTTCTGTGAATTCTGCTGAATCTCCTGATAGAGGCCACGCCCATTTGCGCTGGCGTTTTTTTTCGCTAGCTCGCGAAATGTCGCAAACCTACTTTTTCGAACTCCTCCCAGGCAATTTCACCAATTTGCACAAAACTTTGCACACAGCATCTGTGGACCCTTTGGACAAAAAGTTATTAAAAGAATTTTGATATGCCAAAGAATACTCAAGTTATTAAATAACAACTTCCTGTGGATTCGAGTCAAAACAGGAAGTGTTGCATATCTCCACATTGGTGTGTCCAAATGATGTGAATCTCAGGATACTACTTCCCCATGAGCCTCTAAGGCTCTGTGCAAAATCTTGGCCCATGACCACTAGGTGGCGCTATTTAAATTGAAGTATTTTATATCTCGACATTGGTTGGTCGGATTAACACAAAACTTGGTACACTCATTGCCAATGGCCTCCTGAGGACAGCTGACGAAGGTGTTACCGATCTCACAATAGGTGGCGCTCTGGTGGCAGTTTCATTTCATAAGTGGCACTGTGCCCACACCATAACACTTATGGATATGAAACTGATTGGGGTGGTATAGACTGGCATCTGTAACTCACACACCAAAAACCACCAGCAGGTGGCGCTATTATCAACACAAAACCGTTTTTGGCTATCAGTTAAGACATGCGCGCACAATAACGGGGCAATGGGTCCGGGTAAGGAGCACGCCCCGACAGCAGCACGCCCCGACCCGCGTGGACTGCGAGGGCCCGTTCATCGCTGCTTGCAGCTTTAATTATTATTATTATTATTATTATTATTTTCCTTTGTCCGTAATGATCGCATTTTTCACTGCCTGAACATACCCCAAAAGTCACCAAACTTGGAATATAGATCAGACCTGGCGAAAAATTTTATAATCTGTTGTCGTTCAGAATTTTCACCACTAGGTGGCGCTACAATCAAGGAAAGTGTGTTTTGGCTAATAACTCCCATATACTTTGTCGCACATTCAAAAACCTTATATCCACGCGTTCTGTGAATTCTGCTGAATCTCCTGATAGAGGCCACGCCCATTTGCGCTGGCGTTTTTTTTCGCTAGCTCGCGAAATGTCGCAAACCTACTTTTTCGAACTCCTCCCAGGCAATTTCACCAATTTGCACAAAACTTTGCACACAGCATCTGTGGACCCTTTGGACAAAAAGTTATTAAAAGAATTTTGATATGCCAAAGAATACTCAAGTTATTAAATAACAACTTCCTGTGGATTCGAGTCAAAACAGGAAGTGTTGCATATCTCCACATTGGTGTGTCCAAATGATGTGAATCTCAGGATACTACTTCCCCATGAGCCTCTAAGGCTCTGTGCAAAATCTTGGCCCATGACCACTAGGTGGCGCTATTTAAATTGAAGTATTTTATATCTCGACATTGGTTGGTCGGATTAACACAAAACTTGGTACACTCATTGCCAATGGCCTCCTGAGGACAGCTGACGAAGGTGTTACCGATCTCACAATAGGTGGCGCTCTGGTGGCAGTTTCATTTCATAAGTGGCACTGTGCCCACACCATAACACTTATGGATATGAAACTGATTGGGGTGGTATAGACTGGCATCTGTAACTCACACACCAAAAACCACCAGCAGGTGGCGCTATTATCAACACAAAACCGTTTTTGGCTATCAGTTAAGACATGCGCGCACAATAACGGGGCAATGGGTCCGGGTAAGGAGCACGCCCCGACAGCAGCACGCCCCGACCCGCGTGGACTGCGAGGGCCCGTTCATCGCTGCTTGCAGCTTTAATTATTATTATTATTATTATTATTATTTTCCTTTGTCCGTAATGATCGCATTTTTCACTGCCTGAACATACCCCAAAAGTCACCAAACTTGGAATATAGATCAGACCTGGCGAAAAATTTTATAATCTGTTGTCGTTCAGAATTTTCACCACTAGGTGGCGCTACAATCAAGGAAAGTGTGTTTTGGCTAATAACTCCCATATACTTTGTCGCACATTCAAAAACCTTATATCCACGCGTTCTGTGAATTCTGCTGAATCTCCTGATAGAGGCCACGCCCATTTGCGCTGGCGTTTTTTTTCGCTAGCTCGCGAAATGTCGCAAACCTACTTTTTCGAACTCCTCCCAGGCAATTTCACCAATTTGCACAAAACTTTGCACACAGCATCTGTGGACCCTTTGGACAAAAAGTTATTAAAAGAATTTTGATATGCCAAAGAATACTCAAGTTATTAAATAACAACTTCCTGTGGATTCGAGTCAAAACAGGAAGTGTTGCATATCTCCACATTGGTGTGTCCAAATGATGTGAATCTCAGGATACTACTTCCCCATGAGCCTCTAAGGCTCTGTGCAAAATCTTGGCCCATGACCACTAGGTGGCGCTATTTAAATTGAAGTATTTTATATCTCGACATTGGTTGGTCGGATTAACACAAAACTTGGTACACTCATTGCCAATGGCCTCCTGAGGACAGCTGACGAAGGTGTTACCGATCTCACAATAGGTGGCGCTCTGGTGGCAGTTTCATTTCATAAGTGGCACTGTGCCCACACCATAACACTTATGGATATGAAACTGATTGGGGTGGTATAGACTGGCATCTGTAACTCACACACCAAAAACCACCAGCAGGTGGCGCTATTATCAACACAAAACCGTTTTTGGCTATCAGTTAAGACATGCGCGCACAATAACGGGGCAATGGGTCCGGGTAAGGAGCACGCCCCGACAGCAGCACGCCCCGATTAAAGCTGCAAGCAGCGATGAACGGGCCCTCGCAGTCCACGCGGGTCGCGTGGACTGCGAGGGCCCGTTCATCGCTGCTTGCAGCTTTAATTTTTTTTAGTTATTTGTTTTTCTTTGTCGCAAATGATCGCATTTTTCACTGCCTGAACATACCCCAAAACTCACCAAACTTGGAATATAGATCAGACCTGGCGAAAATTTTATAATCTGTTGTCGTTGTGAATTTCCACCACTAGGTGGCGCTATTATTAAGGAAAGTGCGTTTTGGCTAATAACTCCCACATACTTTGTCGCACATTCAAAAACCTTATATCCATGCGTTCAGTCAACTGTGCTGAATCTCCTGATATAGGCCACGCCCATTTCTGCCTACCATTTTTTTTCGCTAGCTCGCAAAATGTCGTAAACCTACTTTTTCGAACTCCTCCCAGGCAATTTCACCAATTTGCACCAAACTTTGCACACAGCATCTGTGGACACTTCTGACAAAAAGTTATTAAAAGAATTTTGATATGCCAAAGAATACTCAAGATATTAAGTAACAACTTCCTGCAGATTTCGTTCCAAACAGGTTGCATATCTCCACATTGGTGTGTCCAAATGACATGAAACTCAGGATACTAATTACACATGAGCCCCTTAGGCTCTGTGCAAAATGTCGGCTGATGACCCCTAGGTGGCGCTATCTAAATTGAAGTATTTTATATCTCGACATTGGTTGGTCGGATTACCACAAAACTTGGGACACTCATTGCCAATGCCCTCCTGAGGATAACTGACGAAGATCTTACCGATCTGACACTAGGTGGCGCTCTGGTGGCAGTTTCATTATATTATTGGCACTGTGCCCACACCATAACACTTATGGATATGAAACTGATTGGGGTGGTATAGACTGGCCTCTGTAACTCACACACCAAAAATCACCAGCAGGTGGCGCTATTATCAACACAAAAGCGTTTTTGGCCATTAACTCCCACATCACATGGTGCACATTCTTAAACCTTATATCTATGTATTCCCTGCATAGAGCTGAATTGTGTGATGTAGGCCCCGCCCACTTTCATACTACATTTCCATTTGCAAATTCACGGAATGTCGCAAACCTTCTTTTTCGAACTCCTCCCAGGCAATTTCTCCGATTTGCACCAAACTTTGCACGCAGCATCTGTGGACCCTCCTGACAAAAAGTTATTAAAAGAAATGTGCTAGTCCACAGAACGCCCAAAATATAAAACAACAATTTCCTGCACATTGTGGTCAAACAGACATTCTTGTGTATCTTGATGAAATACAGTCCCATTAACACAAAACATTTCCCAGTTGTGTTCCATGGCCACATGACAATTTCTGACTAATTTGGTGCAAATCGGCCAATAGGGGGCGCTTTTATTGCTAAATGACTAAATAACAACTTGACTGCCTTCACTTTTGATTCCTCAACGCAAGTTGTTGCATGAACAAGCCCCGACAGCAGCATGTAACGACAGCAGCATGTAACCACGGCAGCATGCCGCGACAGCAGCATGCCCCGACGCGCGTGGACTGCGAGGGCCCGTTCATCGCTGCTTGCAGCTTTAATTTTAATTGGATCAGTATAAGTCTCTCCCTGGTCGGAGCTAATAGCTGAGATTAATCTCGAAGATGCCTCGGCCCTGACCTGGTGAGCCAGAAGCTTTCCAGCCCTATCCCCAGATTCAAAAAAGCGCTGTCTGGATTTGAGTATTTGTAGTTTTGCTTTGTTTGTGGATGCCAAATCGAAGTCTGTTTGTAACTTAGACGTTCTTTATAGAGATTAGGGTTTGGGTCAGATGAAAATTTGTTATCAACATCTTTTATTTGTTGCATCAAATCTGCCATATGGGATGTTTCGGTTTTCTTCAAGTTTGAGACAAA
Source organism: Pagrus major (assembly GCF_040436345.1). Taxonomy (NCBI): domain Eukaryota; kingdom Metazoa; phylum Chordata; class Actinopteri; order Spariformes; family Sparidae; genus Pagrus; species Pagrus major. The sequence continues at coordinate 201,962 of NC_133218.1, read as the reverse complement.
AGAAATTAGTTGACCTCTGATATAGGCTTTCGAGGCCTCCCACAACGTTCCTCTTTTAGTTTCCGGCAAGTCATTCAGTTCAAAGAACAGTGTAATTTGGGAGCGCAAAAATTGTCGATAGCAGTCCTCAGCTAATAATGCAGAGTTAAACCTCCATTGTCTAAAGGGTTTGATCTGTACGCAAAAATTGAGGTCAAGGGAGGTTGGGGCATGGTCCGATATGACAATGCTATGGTAGTCGCAAGAATTAACATTGGGGAAGAGTCTGTTGTCTAGGAGGAAAAAATCTATGCGAGAATAAGTGCGGTGTACATGTGAGAAAAAAGAGAAAAGTTTAGTTGTGGGAAATTTATGCCTCCATGGGTCTGAAAGTCCAAGTTGTTCAGCGAAAGTGCTAAGAGTCTTAGCTGATTTGGTTAGATGGAACACCTTGTTAGAGGATCTGTCAAGTATCGGATCTTGGACCGAATTGAAATCTCCTCCCACAATAATATGGTAGTTATCAATGTTTGGAAAGGATGTAAAAAGTTTGGTTATAAATGCACTGTCATCCCAGTTAGGGTCGTAGACATTAGCCAGAACAACTGGGACGCCCTGTAGTTTGCCAGAGACAATAATAAAGCGACCTGCGGGATCCGCCACAGTTTTGTGAGGTTCAAACTGGATGTTTTTACGAATCAGAATAGCTGTACCCCTGGCCTTCTCATTAAATTTAGAATGAAATAGGTGACCAATCCAAGCTCTTTTGAGTCGTGACACCTCTTTGTTGCGCAGATGGGTCTCCTGAATAAAAAATATGTCCCCTTTGAGCTGTTGCAAGTGAGCCATGATTCTACCAGATTTGGTGGCACCCCCTACTCCCCTCACATTCCATGAAACAAACCTGAGTATGTCATTTGTGTTGGTCATACCTTACCATCTCCAAGTAGGGGAACAGGGCTGTGGTGTAAAAGGGAAGGGAGGGGGGCAGTTGTGCGGGGACAGGTAGCTGCAGCCATGCTGGAAGTGGTGGGTGTCGGAGAAAGGAGAAGGGGAGAGAAAAAAGAAAAAGGAAAAAAAAAAAAAAAAGGGGGGTGGGGGGACAGACAAGACTAAACGCATTCATACACACTAAACAAACATATACATGACCAATGACTTAATCTCAGTCCCAGCCCGAGATTCCCATTGTGTAAACAAAGCCTTTGGTGTCCATTGCACAGTGATGCATTGTCCCTGCATCTGCTTAGTTCTTCCGGTCCTGGCTCCAGCCTGTCCACATCTTAGTATAGCGCATGAGTTTAATGAAAATTAAAAACAGTTTCATGTGCAAACAAACCAGCAACCTAGTAGAGTTACAAACATGGTGACAGCACTTCCAGCCTTTATGAATAACAATGCTGATGATGATTCATAAATTATATTAAAAAGAAGAAAGAAAAAAAAAGTTTAACAGAGGTAGAGCCATTTCACCTAAATTAAGTACAATCACCATAATAGAAAATATGACATACGTCCTAAAACGTTTCATCAGAAAAAATTTTCATCAGCCTTAAGTTGAAAGGGTAGCAATAACAAGTTAACCTAGCGCCAGACATGGCTACTTGTTAAAAACAACCGGGCTAAAATCAGATCCCGAAGTGTAACATAACATAATAGAAAAACAGTCTAAACACAGGCGAATGTAGCCATTGTAAAGAAAACACAGCACTAAACTGTACTGAATTCTTAACAGTCTTTTATCTGTCAGTCAATGGGTTAGCCATTTCACTTTAGCCGAGCGACAGCCATGGCTAATTGCTAACAACAACAAAGCTGGAGTAAAGTCCCCATTTAGCATAGACTGTCAGATTTCTATGGTAGCCCTGTGAGAACGTACTCGATGAAATCAGTCCTCTGTAGTCCCGGAGCCATGTCGGCGGCGAGATTCAATGAAATCTTGGGCGTCCTTGAGGGAAGCGAGCCGTCTCCTCTTCCCCTCAGTGGTCATGATGAACAACTTAGCCGGGTAATGGAGGGCAGGTTTGAGGCCGAGGTTGTAGAGCTCCTTCATGACGTTGCGATACACCGAGCGTTGTTCCAATATCTCAGGGCAGTAGTCCTCGAATATGTGGATCGGAGAATATTTGTATTTCAACTTGCCCCGCAGCTTTCGAGCCCCATGCACCACCAGCTCGCGAGTCTGGAATCTGTGGAAGCATATCACGACTGCCCTGGGCTTCTCACCTGGGCTTGGTTTAGCTGCTAGACGTTGCGATGGGCCTGATCTAGCTCCGGGGCTGATGTCAGAGTGTGTTCCCCAAAGACCTCGAGTAAGAGCTGAGAGAAGAATGTTGTTGGCTGGGGACCCTCGATACCTTCGGGAAGGCCAACAATCCTAATATTGTTCCGGCGGCTTCTGCTCTCCAGATTGGTAAGCTTAGCTTTTAGCATGATGTTCTCCTCGGCTACTGCGGTTAGCTTCATCTCCACAGCTTGCATATCCTGGCTGGTCGTGGTGGCAGAAGCTTCCAGCGAAGAGAGACGCTGTTGGTGTTCTCGTAAGGTGGCCTGGATATTGTCCAACTTCGTTTCGAGTTTGGAGAACGCTGCATTGAATACTGCCTGGAGCGATGTCTTGTGGTCTGTTAGCATAGCCGTTAGCGTAGCCGTGACGGTGCTCGTCGCCGAGTCTTCCTTCTTTTGCTCGTCTCTCTTAGCTCTACTAGACATATTTCCGACGTGGGAGAGTGCTGATGGCTATATCTGAGTATTTATGGCTGGTTGTGTTATCGTGGTAGAACTCTTAGGAGTGTTTAAAAGTTAGCAGGTCAGGAGCGTGGAAAAGTGCGACTACTTCATCTTGCCGCCTACCGGAAGTCCCTAGGGGGGGTCTAAATTGACCCTTACAAGGTCTGTAACTCTGACAGTGTACAAATGAACCCCAATGGGTCCATTTGGTTCCATTTGTACACTGTCAGAGTTAAGGATAGACCTTGAAATTTAGAATTTTGAGAAACACTGCTTTAGGGGGGGTCTAAATTGATCTTTACAAGTCTGTAACTCTGACACACACACACAGACACACACACACATACGCATATTGAGACTAGAGTCTCTTTTTCAAGTGTGAACTGGCCAAGAGAAGAGGCAAATAAATGTTACACAGCTCTGCAACAAATACAGGACAATGATAGACTTATAGCAGCCTTAAAACAGTACATATTAACTAGGAAACTCAAGGAGAAACAGCGAATCAACAGTGAACCGATAGAGATAAAAACTAAGAGCAACATTTGTCCTACGTCGACATCAAACTAGTAAAAATATTTAAAAAGTGAACCCATTTTCAATAATTTTGTATGATCAAAATTGGGTAGTTATCTACCGTCTGTCTTCTAGCAAGCAGGAGAACGTCGAGTGGGTTTTAAATGTCGGCGCTGTTGTGTGTGAAAGATAGTTAGAGACACCAAGACCCGCCTTACGTTGCTTCTGATTGGTTTATATTGCGTGGTGCCTTCCGTGGTTGGTTAGATTTAGGCACAAAGGACTGATGGATTGGTCTGGGATTGGTTATCTCGGTCAGTCAATCAGAGTTACTCGAACTACGGCAAGCCGCAAGGACCAAAGTTTATTATCATGAAAAAAATAAATATAGAGTATTGAATGGGGAAATATAAGCGTGAGAAATGTCAAGTGTGGCGTGTGGTGTGAGAATGTTTATACAGTGCGCTGTGTGTTTCTACCGTGTGTTTATACTGTGTGCTGTGTGTTTCTACCGTGTGTTTATACTGTGTGTTTATACTGTGTGCTGTGTATTTAAACTGTGTATTTATGCTGTGTGCTGTGTATCTATATTGTGTATTTGGACTGTACTCGTGCTGTGCATTTGTACTGTGTATTTATACTGTTTACTGTGTATTTAGAATGTGGACTGTATGTGGACTGTGTGCTGTGTATTTATATTGTCTGCTTATACTGTTTACTGTGTATTTATACTGTGTTTATACTGTTTACTGTGTATTTATACTGTTTACTGTGTATTCGTACTGTGTATTTATACTGTGTACTGTGTATTTATACTGTTTACTGTGTATTCGTACTGTGTATTTATACTGTGTACTGTGTATTTATACTGTTTACTGTGTATTCGTACTGTGTATTTATGCTGTGTATTTATACTGTGTACAGTTGCATTTTGTCCAGGTGAAAGAAGTTGTGAACTACTGCTGGTGAGTAAGGAGAAATTGTAGATCCAGTGTTTAGGCATTCTGTGTGGAGGGTTAGTTGAAATATTTAAGATGCTCTAGATACTCTTTGTGTCAATTCTTGTGAAACTGTTGTGTAATGTGCACTCGTCCTGTGTGCTGTGTACTGTGTACTCGTGCATGTGTACTACTGCTGTGTATGTGTACTGTGTACTCGTGCATATGCACTGGTGCTGTGTATATGTACTCGTACTGTCTACACGTGCTTGTGAACTGTGTACCCGTGCTGTGAACTGTGTACCCGTGCTGTGTACTGTGTACCTGTGCTGTATACTGTGTACTCGTGCTGCGTACTGTGTACTCATGCTGTGTATTGTGTATTCTTGCTGCATATTGTGTGCTGTCTATTGTGTACAGTGTACTTGTGCTGTGTATGTGTACTCGTGCTGTGTATGTTTGCTGTGTGCTGATGCTGTGTATGTTTGCTGTGTACTTGTACTGTGTACTCGTGATGTGTATGTCTGCTGTGTATGTGTACTCATGCTGTGTATGTTCACTGTGTGCTCATGCTGTGTATGTTCGCTGTGTGCTCGTGCTGTGTACTCGTGCTGTGTATGTGTGCTGTGTATATGCACTGTGTACTCATGCTGTGTAGGTGTACAGTGTACTCATACTGTGTACTTGTGTTGTGTATGTGTACTGTGTATGTGTACTGTGTATTCGTGCTGTGTATGTGTACTCGTGCTGTGTACTCGTGCTGTGTATGTGTACTCCTGCTGTGTATTGTGTACTCTTGCTGCGTATTGTGTGCTGTCTATTGTGTATTGTGTACTCGTGCTGTGTATGTATACTCGTGTTGTGTACTCGTGCTGTGTATGTGTACTCCTGCTGTGTATGTGTACTGTGTACCCGTGGTGTGTACTCATGCTGTGTATGTGTACTGTGTACTCGTGCTGTGTATGTGTACTGTGTACGTGTACTCGTGCTCTGTATGTGTACTGAGTACTTGTGCTGTGTATGTGTACTCGTGCTGTGTATGTGTATTTATACCGTGTAATGTGTATTCATACTCTGTACTTCAGTATTTATACTGTGTATTCGTACTGTGTATCAATACTGTGTGCATTTGGACTGTGGATTTATATTGTGTATTTGGACTGTGGACCTATACTGTGTATTCAAACTGTTTATTTGTACTGTGTATTTATGCTGTGTATCTATATTGTGTGTGTGGACTGTATTTGTATTCGGACTGTGTATATGTAACCCAGCCCGTGTGAGATTGCGCCTCTCTACACCCGGAGACTCTGCGTTGTGTTGATGTTGGTATTGTTGGGTGCGATGTGAGGGAGGAGTTGGACACACGGATGGTCAAGATCGTGGCTGAGACTGCACGGTTTATTGAGTGTCGATGCTGGCGGCTCCACCTTACAAACCATAAACAAACACTGAGTCAGTTAAGATAAGTCATATAAAAGTAATTCAGTCAGGACCACTTTTGTCAAAATAATCTTTATTTACTTGCACAGTTTTATTTGGCGGTATGATACTGTTCTGGGGCCCCCTGCTCTTCCACGCGCTTGCGTGGAAAGCCTGAGGCAGGAAGAGCACCTTCCTGCCCTTCACGAGCCATCATGAACGGCATAAGCAGGGAGCGCAGCAGCAAAAGAAAACCCAGACAGAGCAGAGCAACCAACATGAATACAGGAGGAGCTGGGGTGGAGGTGGGTTGCGAAAGTGCCAGCAGCAGAGGAAGCAGGAAGGAGGGTCGGGCGAGAGCAGATTAAATACCCCGCTCTTAATGCAATTTCCCAATAGGGAGCGGGCACGCAGAGTCAGCTGAGCCATCAGCTGATCTGCGCCGGCGATGACAGCTATGCAGTTAGAGCTTGACGTCGTGGCCTGCCAGAACTGGCGCTACGCTCAATTTCAGTCAGGACCACTTTTGTCAAAATAATCTTTATTTACTTGCACAGTTTTATTTGGCGGTATGATACTGTTCTGGGGCCCCCTGCTCTTCCACGCGCTTGCGTGGAAAGCCTGAGGCAGGAAGAGCACCTTCCTGCCCTTCACGAGCCATCATGAACGGCATAAGCAGGGAGCGCAGCAGCAAAAGAAAACCCCCAAAACGACCATACCGGCAAATCCTGGAACCTCTGCTACAAGAGATGCCAGGAAGCTATCTAGGATGGAAATGATTTGTATACAATTTAATAGGGAATAAGCCACACGCTGCCTCTTAATAATAACGATGATAATACAATAATATAGTAATAACAATATAATAATAATATAATAATATAGACGTAACCAATCATGCCTATGAATGAATATTTATTATATCAAGAATTACAGTGAGAGGCTCATGGCTTTTTGAGCATCTAGGATGGCTTTATTGCCAGGACGCACGTAACGATTGAAAGCAGAAGAAGACCACCTGCCCATAGCTTTCAGGGTGGCCACAGGAGCGACCATTGCTGCTGTCGTAGCTGCTCCTATGCGGAACGAATGAGGCGTGTAGCGTTCCGGAGGGAGACCGCAGAGTTGGCAAAGGAGGCGGAGGCGAGAGGCGAACCAGGCTCGTGACAGGGGCTCCCCTCTCTCCGTGACGAACAGCGGCTCCTGAGGGCTGGCTTGGGCACGGCTTTTCAGATAGCGGACCATGGAAGACAATGGACAGAAATCAGAGTTAGTTTGAGAAATGATGACTGATGTTCCCCTTCTATCTCTGTCAGTTTTAGAATGTTTTAAGAGGATACAAAAGTAGTGACTGTGAACTGATACATCGCCTATGGTGAGGTCTTGTGAAGGATCAAAAGATCGTGAGCGTGTAGTGAATTCTCCGCACCTTAAGAACCCATAAAAAGCTATGAGGAAAACAGTTTCTAACAGTGAGTCTGTATATGGACCAAAGCACCCGTTCCTTAAGTGAGTGATTAACTTGTGCAGAAGTGGAGGAGTAAAAGGGAGACGGATGTCATTGCCTTGAGGTTTCTCTCTTTTAAAGCCGTTTAGCAGAAGCTTAATGGATGGATTTTCTAGTAAGCTGTTGGAGGACGGGTCCAGGCAACGCAGGTGAAACTGGACACCTGCGAGGAGGCCTTTGATGGAGGACGGCTGCATTTTGCGGGACTCAAAGCAGTGAACCAGAAAAGCACATACAATGGGAATACTTATAGGAAGAATTGCAACAGAGAAAGAGAAACAAAATGCTGTGAAATAGGACCATGCAGAGTCATACAATTTTAATGTAGACTTCGCTAAACCAGAACGCATATAGCCAGCAGCTGACAGCATGTATTTTTGCAAGGTGCTGTCTAATCTAGCACCGCATGGTGGAAGGGGGGGCAAGGCAGGCTGGAGGGCGCAGCTTCCGGACACAGTCTGTGGAATTTCTGAAATTCAAATCGAGACAGAGCATCAGCAATATTATTATCCAATCCTGGAATGTGCGCTGCGCGGATGATGAAGTTCCCCAGCACGGATGCCCAAGTAAGGCGTCTTACAAATCTGTTAATAAATGGAATAGAGGAACGCCCTTTGTTGATAATGTGGACAGCTGCTTCATTGTCACAAAAGAAAATAATTTTCCTCCTGGACCAGGATTTCCCCCAGAGAAGACAAGCTATAACAATTGGGTATATTTCCATAAGCGCAGAGGAAGAAGCACTAGCTGGCAGAGATGACAATTCTTTTGGCCATACATCAGCAAACCACTGATTATCAAAGAACCCCCCAAAACCCACGGAAGGAGCTGCATCTGTGAATAATCTAATGGCCAAAGATGATTCAGTATTGTCGCTATAGAAAAATGAAATGCCATTCCATTTCTCGAGCAGCAAAGACCAAAACCGGAGCTCTGATCTGCACCCTTCATCCAGAGTTACTGTGTCATGAAGCTTTTCAACTGACTTTGAGAGGTCGAGAAGCCTGGATATGAATGAGCGGCCCTGAGGAATCGCGCGCATGGCGAAATTGAGATGACCTAGGAGGGAGAGCAGATCTCTTTTTGAAATGGACTTTGAAACCTGTTCCTTCATAATTTCTCTGATGCGGTTTAATTTCTCGAGAGGCAGGGAAGCTTGCATGAGGACACTGTCTAGTTTGATACCTAGAAATTCGATGGCTTGAAGTGGACCTGAAGTTTTCTCCTCAGATAAGGGGACTCCCAGGTTTTTGAAAGTATCTTTAAGAGTGATGATTGCGTGGTCTGGCTTGGCATGAGGATAATCTACGAGCAAAAAATCGTCTAACAGGTGAAGCACGAAAGGCAGCTTGCAATTGTTTAAGAGAATCCAGCAGAGAGCTTCAGACAATGTGTCAAAGATTTTTGGACTGCTGCGACACCCAAAAGTGAGCCTAACTGCAAAATACAATTTCTCTCTCCATTTCACGCCGAACAGATGCCATTGGGAAGGGTGCAAAGGCATGACTTTAAACGCATCTGTGATGTCGGCCTTTGATAACCATGCTCTTCTACCTGCTTGTTTGATGAGCTTAATGGCATCGTCGATTGAGGCATAATACAGAGAGAACGGCGGGAGTGGAATGAGACTGTTAATACTTTGGACTTCATCATGATGAGGAGCTGATAAATCTATAATGAGACGCTTTTTACCAGAATATTTCCGGGTAGCCACACCTATGGGGTTTATGCGAGATACGGGGAAAGGGGATTTATCCAGAGGACCGATCATAAAACCCTTCCTGACTTCTTTTTCCAGCAGAGTGTCGACAACTTCAGGCTCTTTTAAAGCAGACTGCAGATTGCTACAAGAAAAAGACAATTTAGGCAACCACAATAACCCAGCCATGAATCCTTGAACCAGTCCGGTAAGCAAATAATTGACAAAGCAGCGGTTCGGATGCTTCTTTAGAGCCTTGCCCAGCTCAGCCACGTTGACTGGGGTTGAAGGTTTTATTTTTTATTTTCCTTCCTCACAAGGCGGGTTCGTCGGGGGCACACAGACTTTGGATGACTGTCCCCACAATAGCTGCAAGCATGAATATATTTACAATTTACAAACCTGCACACATTCTCATTGAAATTATGGCACATGGGAGTCCAAAAAGGTGTCACCTTAGTCTCATTGGATTGCGGGACTGCCGGCGGATGAACTATAGCCACGGATTTGGGACACATATTGGGAGAGTGCGAGAAAGAGCCACAAATGGAGCAGGAGAGAGCTTGGCGACCAGTGCAGTGCCTGCTGATTAGAGCCAGGTCGACTACAGACCAGTCCAGTCTTTGGTTAAACCTCTGAATGAACATGGCGGCCTTGGCAGAGAATGATTTATGATATTCATAGAACAAAGTTCCACCGTATGTTAAGGCAAGATCTGCAATGATGGCCAGATAGGTGTCCAATTCTGCTCGACGGGATGGATAGACCTCACAGATTACATCTCTGAACACACCAAAAGCAACAGTAAATTCTGCTAGAGTCAAGGTCTTTGAAAGTCTAGGGTCACTATCCTTTAGCATCACAGACACATCACCACAATCTACCACACGCTTGTCACTAAAATCTGAGCACAGCAGGATTTTCACTAAATTGACATCATTACCTGCAAGGATCTGGTTTCTCAGATTGAAGGAGATGGCAGCAGCAGGAGGGTAGAATGGCACACCGGTGGAGATTGGGACTGCACTACCCAGAATCCTGCGCGGGATAGAGATGCCGTCGAGGGGCGCCGGAGTGACGTCACTGAACTGCGTCGCGGAAGAGGCAGCAGCAGCAGCAGGTTCCCGGGATGTAAACACGGCGGCCTGGAACGCAGAGCTGGTGGATGGAACGGCGGCGGCTTCTAAGGTCTGGATCCTTGAATTCATGCTGGAAAGGGAAGACTGAATAGAAGACAGCGCTGCCAAGATGGCGTCGTTTGCCGGAGCTGAGGAGGCGACTGCTGTGGCCGGGGCTCTGGCTCTTTTGGCCGGCGGGGCAGCGGCTGGAGTCGGAGCGACTACTGAGTTCTGGGACCAGTGTTTGTGCTTTGACTGCGCTTTCCGAGGAGCGGAGACAGGAGGAGCGGCGGCAGAAGGAACGGAGACAGAAGGAGCGGAGACAGTAGGAGCGGAGACAGGACGCTGAACTACAGGTGGAAACCCAGCGCAGTTCAGGAACAGCGCAAACAGTTCCCGGTGAGACGCTCCGACCGGAGCAGAAACATCATTACAAAACAGGAACTCCAACAGTTTAGGAATCGGCCAGTCATCGATTGATGGTGCGATTTGGCCGGTACCCTTTCCTGCTAGGCGAGAGCTTCGACGGAGAGAAGAAGGAGCCCTCTCCTCGTCGATGGCTTCCTCTGATTCAGAGACTCGGTGAGGCTCCACCATGATGCCGTCGGATTGCCAAGGGTCTTCATCATCGTGGACGAGGGGCGACGACATCGGGAGCAACAAGGTAAATACGAAAACGAGCAAAATGTTCTTCATGCGGGAAATTGCGAAAGTGCCAGCAGCAGAGGAAGCAGGAAGGAGGGTCGGGCGAGAGCAGATTAAATACCCCGCTCTTAATGCAATTTCCCAATAGGGAGCGGGCACGCAGAGTCAGCTGAGCCATCAGCTGATCTGCGCCGGCGATGACAGCTATGCAGTTAGAGCTTGACGTCGTGGCCTGCCAGAACTGACGCTACGCTCAATTTGTACAGTATTGAAAATAAAGCGCTGTACCTTCACAGCTACTAAACCCCTTAAAACAAGGTTTCAGCTCAAAACACAGAGCATAAGAGAAAACCCACAGGTAGATAAATAGCAGATAGTATCCACGGAGCTAGCACACATACAACTAAGAAGCTAGCCATAATCACGGCCGACATAATCGTATAAAACCAAGTTACAAATCCTAAAACTTCATCAGATGGTAAACAAACATCTCAATAAACACATCATTTAAATAGAACAGCGTATTAACTGTTTGTGGTCAAGATATTTGACTATGATGTGAAGAACTATCTATAGTGCTTACCTTACAAACCATAAACAAATGCTGAGCCAAAATGGCGGCCACGCAGAGCAAATAACTGAAAACACGGCTCCGGTAAAGGACAAACAGCAACGATCGCGTAACACCTGAGGGCATAAATAATATAACAGCGCCATCTATTGACCAAAATAGGCAACTGCCTTACATTTATATGCATTCATAATGTGTATTCGGACTGTATGTATATATGCATTCATACTGTGTATTTGGACTGTGTGTATATATGCATTCATACTGTTTATTCGGACTGTGTATTTGGACTGTGTGCTGTGTATTCATACTGTTTATTCAGACTGTGTTTATGATGTGTGCTGTGTATTTAGATGGTGTGCTTTGCATTTATACTGTGTATTCGTACTTTGTATTTATACAGTGTACAGTTACATTTTGTCCAGGTGAAAGAAGCTTTGAACTACTGCTGGTGAGTAAGGAGAGATTTGGCCAAGTCAGGTGTGGTGAATAGGCTTGATTGCAGGGCGGAGCACTGTGTGCTGTGTATTCATGCTGTGTGTTTATACTGTGTACTCATGCATGTGTACTCGTGCTGTCTATGTGTACTAGTGCATGTGTACTCGTGCTGTGTATTGTGCACTGTGTGCTCATGCTGTGTAATGTGTATTTATACTGTGTATTTATACCGTGTAGTGTGTATTTATACTCTGTACTTAAGTATTTATACTGCATATTCGTACTGTGTATTGATGCTGTGTATTGATACTGTGTATTTGGACTGTGGACTCTTGCTGTGTATTGTGTACTCGTGCTGTGTACTGTGTGCTCGTGCTGTGTATGTGTGCTCGTGCTGTGTATGTGCGCTCTGTGTTTTGTACTGTGATGTGTATTTGTAATGTGTATTCATATTGTATATTTATACTCTGTACTTTAGTATTTATACTGTGTATTTATACTGTGTACTGTGTATTTATATAATGTACTTCAGTATTTATACTGTTTAATCGGACTGTATGCATTCTGACTGTTTATCTGGACTGTGTATATATGCATTCATACTGTTTATTCGGACTGTGTATATATGCATTCATACTGTTTATTCGGACTGTGTATTTGGACTGTGTGCTGTGTATTTATGCTGTGTGTTTAGACTGTGTACTGTGTATTTATGCTGTGTATTGAGACGGTGTGCTTTGGATTTGTACTTTGTATTTATACTGTTTACTGTCTATTTATACTGTGTATTTAGAATGTGGACTGTGTGCTGTGTATTTATATTGTGTTTATACTGTTTACTGTGTATTTGTGCTGTGTGTTTTTACTGTTTACTGTGTATTCATACTGTGTACTGTGTATTTATGCTGTGTATTTATACTGTGTACAGTTGCATTTTGTCCAGGTGAAAGAAGCTGTAAACTACTGCTGGTGAGTAAGGAGAGATTGTAGATCCAGTGTTTAGGCATTCTGTGAGGGGAGTTAGTTGAAATTTAATCTTGTCTAGACACATTGTGTCAATTCTTGTGAAACTGTTGTGTAATGTGTACTCGCACTGTGTATGTGTATTCGTGCTGTGAATGTGTACTGTGTGTGTACTGTGTATTTGTGCTGTGTATGTGTACTGTGTATTCGTGCTGTGTATGTGTACTGTGTATTTATGCTGTGTATGTGTACTCGTGCTGTGTATGTGTACTGTGTACCCGTGCTGTGTACTGTGTACTCGTGCTGTGTACTGTGTACTCATGCTGTGTACGTGTACTGTGTGCTTATGTACTGTGTACTCGGGCTGTGTACCCGTGCTGTGAACTTGTGCTTGTGTACTGTGCACTCGTGCTTGTGTTCATGTACTGTGTACCCGTTCTGTGTACGTGTACTGTGTACCCGTGCTGTGTACGTGTACTCCTGCTGTGTACTCGTGCTGTGTATTGTGAAGGGTGTGCTTATGCTGTGTGCCGTGTACTGTGTACTCGCGCTGTTTACTGTGTACTCGTACTGTGCACTCGTGCTGTGAACTGTGTACTCGTGCTGTGTATGTTCGCTGTGTGCTCATGCTCTGTATATTCGCTGTGTGCTCGTGCTGTGTATGTATGCTGTGTATTTGTACTGTGTGCTTATACTGTGTGCTGTGTATTTGTACAGTGTGTTTATACTGTGTGCTGTGTGTTTGTACAGTGTGTTTATACTGTGTGCTGTGTATTTATACTGTGTTTATACTCTGTGCTGTGTATTAATACTGTGCATTGTGTATTTATATTGTGTATTTATACTCTACTTCACTATTTAAACTGTGTATTCATGCTGTGTGCTGTGTATCTATATTGTGTATTTGGACTGTGTATTTGAACTGTGTATTCATGCTGTGTATTTATACTGTGTACTATGTATTTATACTGTGTATTCGTGCTGTGTATGTGTACTCGTGCTGTGTATGTGTACTGTGTACTCGTGCATGTGTACTGGTGCTGTGTATGTGTACTATGTACTTGTGCATGTGTAAAGGTGCTGTGTATGTGTACTGAGTACTGGTGCTGTGTATGTGTATGTGTACTGTGTATTGGTGCTGTGTATGTGTACTGTGTACTCGTGCTGTCTATGTGTACTCGTACTGTCTACTCGTGCTTGTGAACTGTGTACCCGTGCTGTGTACTGTGTACTCGTGCTGTGTACTCATGCTGTGTATTGTGTACTCGTGCTGCGTATTGTGTACTCGTGCTGCGTATTGTGTGTTGTCTATTGTGTACTGTGTACTCGTGCTGTGTATGTGTACTCGTGCTGTGTATGTTCACTGTGTGCTTGTGCTGTGTATGTTCGCTGCGTGCTCATGCTGTGTATGAGCACTGTGTACTCGTACTGTGTACTCATGCTGTGTATGTGTACTCGTGCTGTGTATGTGTGCTGTGTGTGTGTACTGTGTACTCATGCTGTGTTTGCATACTCGTACTGTGTACTCATGCTTGTGTACTGTGTACTCGTGCTTGTGTACTGTGTACTCGTGCTGTGTATGTTCGCTGTGTGCTTGTGCTGTGTACTTGTGCTGTGTAGGTGTACAGTGAACGCATACTGTGTACTCGTGCTGTGTATGTGTACGTGTACTGTGTACTCGTGCTGTGTATGTGTACGTGTACTGTGTACTCGTGCTTATGTACTGTGTACTCGTGCTGTGTATGTGTACAGTCTACCCATACTGTGTATATTTTCGTGTACTGTGTACTCGTGTTGTGTATGTGTGCTGTGTACGTGTGCTGTGTATGTGTACTCGTGCTGTGTATGTGTACTGTGTACTCGTGCTGTGTATGCATACTCGTACTGTGTACTCGTGCTTGTGTACTGTGTACTCGTGCTTGTGTACATGTACTGTGTACTCGTGCTGTGTATGTGTACTTGTACTGTGTACTCGTGCTTGTGTACTGTGTACCCGTGGTGTGTACTGTGTACTCGTGCTCCGACGTATACCGTGTACTCGTGCTGTGTACGTGTACCGTGTACTCGTACTGTGTACTTGTGCTTGTGTACTGTGTACCAGTACTGTGTATGTGCACTGTGTACCGGTGCTGTGTACTGTGTACACGTGCTTGTGTACTGTGTACCAGTGCTGTGTATGTGCACTGTGTACTGTGTACTCGTGCTGTGTATGTGTACTGTGTACCCGTGCTGTGTACTGTTTACTCGTGCTGTGTTCGTGTGGTGTGTACTCGTGCTGTGTATGTGTACGTGTACTGTGTACTCATGCTGTGTATGTGTGCTGTGTACATGTGTTGTGTATGTGTACTCGTGCTGTGTATGTGTGCTGTGTATGTGTACTCATGCTTGTGTATCTGACTGTGTACTAGTGTTGTGTATGTGTGCTCTGTATGTGTATTGTGTACTCGTACTGTGTACTCTTGCTGTGTATGTGTACGTGTGCTGTGTACATGTGCTGTGTATGTGTACTCGAGCTGTGTATGCTTGCTGTGTGCTCATGCTGTGTATGTTCGCTGTGTGCTCGTTCTGTGTGCTCATGCTGTGTACTCGTGCTGTGTTCGTGTGCTGTGTACTCGTGCTGTGTATGTGTACGTGTACTGTGTGCTTGTGCTGTGTACGTGTGCTGTGTATGTGTACTCGTGCTGTGTATTTGTGCTGTGTATGTGTACAGTCTACCCATACTGTGTATATTTTCGTGTACTGTGTACTCGTGTTGTGTATGTGTGCTGTGTACGTGTGCTGTGTATGTGTACTCGTGCTGTGTATGTGTACTGTGTACTCGTGCTGTGTATGCATACTCGTACTGTGTACTCGTGCTTGTGTACTGTGTACTCGTGCTTGTGTACATGTACTGTGTACTCGTGCTGTGTACGTGTACTTGTACTGTGTACTCGTGCTTGTGTACTGTGTACCCGTGGTGTGTACTGTGTACTCGTGCTCCGACGTATACCGTGTACTCGTGCTGTGTACGTGTACCGTGTAGTCGTACTGTGTACTTGTGCTTGTGTACTGTGTACCAGTACTGTGTATGTGCACTGTGTACCGGTGCTGTGTACTGTGTACTCGTGCTTGTGTACTGTGTACCAGTGCTGTGTATGTGCACTGTGTACTGTGTACTCGTGCTGTGTTCGTGTGCTGTATACTCGTGCTGTGTATGTGTACTGTGTACCCGTGCTGTGTACTGTTTACTCGTGCTGTGTTCGTGTGGTGTGTACTCGTGCTGTGTATGTGTACGTGTACTTTGTACTCATGCTGTGTATGTGTGCTGTGTACATGTGTTGTGTATGTGTACTCGTGCTGTGTATGTGTGCTGTGTATGTGTACTCATGCTTGTGTATCTGACTGTGTACTAGTGTTGTGTATGTGTGCTCTGTATGTGTATTGTGTACTCGTACTGTGTACTCTTGCTGTGTATGTGTACGTGTGCTGTGTACGTGTGCTGTGTATGTGTACTCGAGCTGTGTATGCTTGCTGTGTGCTCATGCTGTGTATGTTCGCTGTGTGCTCGTTCTGTGTGCTCATGCTGTGTACTCGTGCTGTGTTCGTGTGCTGTGTACTCGTGCTGTGTATGTGTACGTGTACTGTGTGCTTGTGCTGTGTACGTGTGCTGTGTATGTGTACTCGTGCTGTGTATTTGTGCTGTGTATGTGTACTGTGTACTCGTACTGTGTACTCGTGCTGTGTATGTGTACTCGTACTGTGTACTTGTGCTTGTGTATTCATGCTTGTGTACTGTGTACCCGTGTTGTGCACATGTACTGTGTACCCGTGCTGTGTATATGTGCTGTGTATGTGTACTCATGCTGTGTACTCGTGCTGTGTATGTGTGCTGTGTATGTGTACTGGGTACTCATGCTGTGTATGTGTACTTGTGCTGTGTACTCGTGCTGTGTATGAGCACTGTGTACTCGTACTGTGTACTCATGCTGTGAATGTGTACTTGTATTGTGTACTCGTGCTGTGTATGTGTACAGTGTACCCACACTGTGTACTCCTGCCGTGTACGTGTACTGTGTACTCGTGCTGTGTATGTGTGCTGTGTATGTGTACTGTGTACTAGTACTGTGTACTCGTGTTGTGTATGCATACTCGTACTGTGTACTCATGCTTGTGTACTGTGTACTCGTGCTTGTGTATTTGTGCTGTGTATGTGTACTGTGTACTCGTGCTGTGTATACATACTCGTACTGTGTACTCGTGCTGTGTATGTGTACTCGTGCTGTGTATGCTCGCTGTGTACTTGTGCTGTGTACTCTTGCTGTGTAGGTGTACAGTGTACCCATACTGTGTACTCGTGCTGTGTATGTTCGCTGTGTGCTCGTGCTGTGTGTTACGCTCGATCTAGGGAGCCGAGCCTAACGTAAATAACTGACACCCAACACGGTGCAAGTTAATTGACACAGAACAATTTATTTATAACACGAGTAATAAGTGCAATTATGTACAGTGAAATAGGTGCTCTATATACAGGTGGTGAAGCGTGGCTTCAGGGTGAGCTCAGGCCTAAAACAACAAACAAAACACGGATCTAAACTCCGGGGTCCGGATCTATCTAAGCCCTATAAAAAAGAAAAGAAACAAAAAGACAATTGCTGAACCTAACTCCCTAACCTAATCAAAAACAGGAGAACAGGAGAACTCTTGCTCTGGTTTTACCCAGAGCACACGCACTCTCACAGACACTCTCGCACTCCGGCTCACAAACACACTCTAACGAATTTCAACACTAGTTTCACAGTACAAAGGATGCTCTCTAAATTGGGTAGATGCTGGCACAATAGCGATCCACCGCGTCCTCTTATAGTCCCCGCTTGCTGGAGCAGCCAATCCCTCGCTGCCACAGCAAGGATGCGGAACCAATGAGGTGCGGGAGCCACACGATCCTCTGGGGAGACAGGAGCTCTTACTCTGTGTACAAAAAGAAAACACACACTCACACACACACACACACACACACAAATGAATAATGGCGCGAGCCGTAACACTGTGTATGTGTACGTGTACTGTGTACTCGTGCTGTGTACGTGTACTCGTGCTGTGTATGTTCGCTGTGTATGTGTGCTGTGTATGTGTACTGTGTACTCGTGCTGTGTACGTGTACTGTGTACGTGTACTGTGTACCCGTACTGTGTACTCGTGCTTGTGTACTGTGCACCCGTACTGTGTACTCGTGCTTGTGTACTGTGCACCCGTGCTGTGTATGTGCACTGTGTACCGGTGCTGTGTACTGTGTACTCGTGCTGTGTTCGTGTCCTGTGTACTCGTGCTGTGTATGTGTACTGTGTACTCGTGCTCCGACGTATACCGTGTACTCGTGCTGTGTACGTGTACCGTGTACTCGTGCTTGTGTACTGTGTACCCGTGCTGTGTATGTGCACTGTGTACCGGTGCTGTGTACTGTGTAATCGTACTGTGTACTCGTGCTGTGTATGTGTACGTGTACTGTGTATGTGTGCTGTGTATGTGTGCTGTGTATTTGTACTCGAGCTGTGTATCTTCGCTGTGTGCTCATGCTGTGTATGTTCGCTGTGTGCTCGTGCTGTGTGCTCATGCTGTGTACTCGTGCTGTGTTCGTGTGCTGTGTACTCGTGCTGTGTACGTTTACTGTGTACTCGTGCTGTGTATGTGTACGTGTACTGTGTACTCGTGCTGTGTACGTGTGCTGTGTATGTGTACTCTTGCTGTGTATGTTCGCTGTGTATGTGTGCTGTGTATGTGTACTGGTTACTCGTACTGTGTATGTGTACTCGTACTGTGTACTCGTGCTTGTGTACTCGTACTTGTGTACTGTGTACCCGTGCTGTGCACATGTACTGTGTACCCGTGCTGTGTATGTGTGCTGTGTATGTGTACTCGTGCTGTGTATGTTCGCTGTGTGCTCATGCTGTGTATGTTCGCTGTGTGCTCGTGCTGTGTACTCGTGCTGTGTATGTTCGCTGTGTGCTCATGCTGTGTATGTTCGCTGTGTGCTCGTGCTGTGTACTCATGCTGTGTATGTGTACTGTGTACTCGTACTGTGTACTCATGCTGTGTATGTGTACTCGTACTGTGTACTATTGCTGTGTACTCGTGCTGTGTATGTGTACTGTGTACTCGTACTGTGTACTCATGCTGTGTATGTGTACTCGTACTGTGTACTATTGCTGTGTACTCGTGCTGTGTATGTGTACAGTGTACCATACTGTGTACTCCTGCTGTGTACATGTGCTGTGTACGTGTACTGTGTATGAGTACTCGTACTGTGTACTCGTGCTTGTGTACTGTGTACTTGTGCTTGTGTACTGTGTACCCGTGCTGTGCACATGTACTGTGTACCCTTGCTTTGTATGTGTGCTGTGTACATGTGCTGTGTATGTGTACTCGTGCTGTGTTTGTGTGCTGTGTACTCGTGCTTTGTACATGTGCTGTGTACTCCTGCTGTGTATGTGTACAGTGTACCCATACTGTGTACTCCTGCTGTGTATTTTTGCAGTGTACCCATACTGTGTACTCCTGCTGTGTGTGTGTACTGTGTACTCGTGCTGTGTATGTGTACTGTGTATGTTTAATATGTACTCGTGCTGTGTACTCGTGTTGTGTATTGTGAACTGTGTGCTTATGCTGTGTGTTGTGTACTGTATACTCGTGCTGTGTATGTGTACTGTGTACATGTACTCGTGCTCTGTATATGTACTGAGTAGTCGTGCTGGTTACTCTGTACTCGTGCTGTGTATTGTGTACTCGTTCTGTGTATGTTCGCTGTGTGCTCGTGCTGAGTATGTGTGTTGTGTATATGTGTGTTTATACTGTGTGCTGTGTATTTTTACTGTGTGTTTTTGCTGTGTGCTGTGTATTTGTACAGTTTGTTTACACTGTGTGCTGTGTGTTTCTACCGTGTGTTTACACTGTGTGCTGTGTTTCTACCGTGTGTTTATACTGTGTGCTGTGTGTTTCTACCGTGTGTTTATACTGTGTGCTGTGTGTTTATACTGTGTGCTGTGTGTAGGCTTTCCGCCGTTCTGATCGGTTATATCGGATCGGCCGATATTTTGCATTTCATGCAATTTGTGAGATCGGCTGTAATGTCTTAATTCGCCGATCCAATCAATGACGTCTTTGTCGTGCTGAAACTCCCCGCAGATGCTCCCGTTGCATAGATTGCAACTGTTTCCCACCCGTCCCACCCACTCCGAAGAAGCTCCACACCACCGACACGCCTGCCTGAACTTGACAGCTAGTTTTGAGTCCTGTCACGATGTGACGGATAATAAGGTTTTTTTAATCTTGAATCATTAGCTGTCGGATTCAAACAAACACACCGGCGGTGTGGGACCCCGCATTTCAACGTTTGCTGGCACACTTTGATCCACGCAGTAAGTTGTTGCGCCCATTATTTCTGTCTCAAGTTATTTTGGTTTGACCTGACTGAACTTTGAACTTATGTCTGGCCAGTCCTTGAATGCCCTCTAGAGGTCATTGATGTTTTACCCTTGCATCTCCGTCAGTTTGGGGCATGGCAACGATTGTTAAACATTGGCAAAAATGTTAGAGAATACTTGTGTTGATACTCAGTAAACAGTACCTAAGTATATACAGTAAATTAACAAGTTATTTAAATACACGTATTGCTCCCTCACGTGATCGGATAGGCGATCGGTGATCGGTTTATTTAAACTCACTAATCGGTGATCGGTTATTGGCCCCAAAAATCCTGATCGTGTAAAGCCTAGCTGTGTGCTTCTACCGTGTGTTTATACTGTGTGCTGCGTGTTTCTACCGTGTGTTTATGGGGATAGAATACTGACATAAACTGACATTTTCCGAGCGCTTTCAAAGCACTCGCAAGCTATTTTGTATCCTGCATCTCTGCCCCCTCGAGCAATATTGTAGCCTGCGAGGAGAAAAACAGCTCGAGTGTGCGCAGAGTCCGCTCGCAATACTTTCCCCTGCTCGCGCGAGTGCAGACTGCTCGCTCGCGAATCTCTCCTCTCCTCGCTCGGAAAAGTTTCCCCTGCTCGCGCGCGAGTGCAGACTGCTCGCTCGCGAATCTCTCCTCTCCTCGCTCGGAAAAGTTTCCCCTGCTCGCGCGCGAGTGATTTTTTTTAGTGGGCAGTTTTTGTCAGCAAGGGGGCGGGCCTGGGGGGCATGCCAATCACCATTGTATCCCGAATATAATTGGTTGAGCAATTCACCAAGTGGACAGCAAGGTAAGGCAACACCACTAGGACAAACAGGAAAAACCACACAGCCCTGAATGCCTGAATGACATGTATTGTGATTTGGTGTCTTGACTTGAATGTTTGCAAAATGTCACACAGAGCAATGATCTTCAATATGTTTGTCTGAGTGCTGTCTTTTCTTCCCTCCATTGTTGACATTAATCTGATAAAACGCTGATCATTTTTTGTAACTTGGGTCCTGTTGCACACAGACTGTACATTTTTTATTTTGGTAAAACTGTTTTGTTCATATTCTACTGAGAGCGGTGCCGGTTATACAGTCTCACAGCTGCAGGGAGGAAGGACCTGCGATACCGCTCCTTCACACACTTGGGGTGAAGGAGTCTATCGCTGAATGAGCTCTCCAGTGCGGTCAGGGTGTCTTTCATGGGGTGGGAGTCGTTGTTCCTTAGAGAAAACAGCTTAGCCATCATTCTCCTCTCTCCCACCACCTCCACCGGGTCGAGGGGGCATCCCAGGACAGAGCTGGCCTTCTTGATAAGTTTGTCCAGTCTCTTCCTTTCCACCGCTGAGATACTGCTGCCCCAGCTGACCACGCAATAGAAAATGGCTGATGCCACCACAGTGTCAAAGAAGGTCTTCAGGAGTGCCCCATGCACCCCAAAAGACCTCAGTCTCCTGAGCACATAGAGTCTGCGTTGGCCCTTCTTGTAACATTTATAAATAAGTTACTTTGCTATGTGGAAGCCCAACCAGCAAAGGTCACCCGCTATCCACAGGGGGTAGGTGCCGAGGTCAAGGCAATATGGTTGACCCACGCATTGAACCAAAATTATTCCATAATACCCGTTCTGACTTATGTCAAGGAGTAGCACTGCTGGAACAAGTAAATAATTACTGTGTTTGTTTGAAAGAATAGGATGTGAAGAACTTAGAACTCCACCTGCATGCTACTCTCTCAATGACACTTTCACTGTTAGATGCTCAATTACCTTTGTAGAGGCCAAAGAACAGTTCATGGTGATAAATACAGTTAACATGATTGAAATGTGTTAAAAAGATACATAATTTGACAATATATGAATATACAGAGTTTAATGATACATAATTTCATTTAGAAGTTCATATAATGGCTAAAAATGTTAAAAGCATACTAGAATTCATGTTTTATAAGTGGTTTTGGTACATGTTGATAAAAAAGCATACTTCCCCTTTAAGACCGTGTACGTGCGCCAGATATTCTGTTGATTTTGTGACCGGGTAGACAGTGCTTGAGAGCTATGGAAGCAAACGGTTTTCTTACCTGTTTCTCCTTTTTCTTTTAGTGATTAGTTACAACAAGTGTGTTAGCCAGCCACATTGATTTATAATTCAGTGGAACTAACTTTGAAACTGAGTAATAAAACTGAGATTTTTATATTTTTCCTTTATTACGAAAATGTTTCTGAAGTGGATTTTTTCCTCAACTCTGCAACTGGGCTAGCTACAGACGCTGCCTGTGGAATGTAACTTCTTGCTAGAAAAAGACCACTGAGTAAGCCATTGCAAGATCTCAAGCAATTCAAACCTCTACATTAGTAAGAAAACCAGCTAGACATTGGACAAGGAGCCTTTGGAGAGGTTTGTGGATTCAAGATTCAACGAGGGACCTGAAAAAACATTCTCAGTTAGCCTACCGAGGCTGCATGTGACTCATGAGTAGTGAGCTAATGTGCTAGCTAGCAAGTGGAGCTATATCAACAAGGCTCGTCTTTGCTGCTTTGTGACTGTTGATTAGCAAATGGGACCCGTATAATTACTGGAAGGACCGACTGCAAAGCAATCATGGCGGGAACAGGAACAGAAGAGACAGTAGGACTAACTGAGGAAAAAGAAAAAAGAGTTGTTAAACCAACACTTAAAGGATTGGAACATAATCTGCAAATGAAAATAACCTCAAGAAGAGCCATACTGGGCCAACTTACTGAGAAAAAGAACAAATTGCATGCTTTAATGGATGATGATGCGAATGTGGAAAACATTGGAAAAGAACTGTTGACCAAATATGAAGGACTGATAAAGGAATTCAGTGAAATAAACGAGCATGTTAAAGACTTATTTTGCCAGACAGGATGTGAAGAGAATATGAACACAGATCAAAGGGAGTGGTTTGAGCCAAGAAATAGTGAGCACATAAACTTTGTACAAGAAGTGAATATATGGATACAGGCGGCTAAGCTACGCCAAGAAGAAGCTAAAAAGGTTAATGATGAGATACAACCTGAAGACAGTGTGTCAGTCACATCCAAGAAATCTAAAAAATCTAAGTCTGTCAGCGCTGCTTCAACAACATCGTCAGCACGTTCTGAACGCTTAAAGGTGGAGTTAGAAAGAGCTGCTCTGTTAGCCAAGGCAGCTACATTGAAAAGAAAACCGGCTTTAGAAGAACATGAACTACAGCTCAAGGCTGAAAAAGAAGAGTTAGAACTACAAGCCGGGCTCGCTGCAGCTGATGCGCAATTGGCTGTGTTAAAAAAATATGAAGGCTCAGAAGCGTCTGGCAGAACCAAAGGAAGTAGGGTGGATGTTCTAACGTCTACCCCAGTGAAGCATGATGTCAACCGCAACCATGGTGCAGCCGACAGTGGCGGTCAGCATAGCCACACAATAAGAAGAGATGAAGGTGACTATGTGATACAAGCTCCTGTATACTCAGTGAACAATTCGGTGAATACAGATAATCTGGTTACTGTCATGCAACGCCAAAACGACATCACCGAAAGCCTAATAAAGCAATAGAAGCTCTCTACATTACCACCACAGAACATCTCTGTTTTCAAGGGAGATACAATAGAATATCGTCTCTTCATGAGAGCATTTGAACATAGCGTAGAGAGTAAGACCGAAAATTGCAAAGATCGTCTTTACTATTTAGAACAACATACGATTGGACAGCCTAATGACTTAGTGCGCAGTTGCTTTCACATGGATCCAGAACAGGGCTATCCTGAAGCCAAGAGACTTCTGAAAGAACGCTTTGGGGATAAATACAAGATATCCATGGCTTACCTGGACAAGGCTTTACACTGGCCTATCATAAAAACAGATGACAGCAAGGCACTTGAATCATACGCCCTCTTTCTCACAAGCTGCAGTAATGCAATGTCAGACCTTGAGTACTTAGATGAGATGGAAAATGCTGCTAACATGCGCACGATCATTGCAAAGCTCCCCTACAGGCTGAAAGAGAGATTCAGGAGTGTTGCCATAGACATTCAGAAAAAGCAAGATCGACGGACGAAGTTCAAAGATGTAGTAACATTCGTCAACACACAGGCGGAAATGGCATCACACCCTGTGTTTGGTGAAATCCCAGGACAAACAAAACGCCAGACAGACAGTAAGATAGAAAAGTCAAGTGGAAAGAAAAACATCACAACACTGGCCACCGAAGTAAAAGCACAGAAAGCCGAGAAAGGTGTTGGGGACGGAAACAAGAAAACTCAGGAGAAGGGAACAAATGTGGATAAGGCCTTCAAAAAACCCTGTATTTTCTGTCAGGGAGACCATACCATGGAACAATGCAAAAAACTTCAAAAAATGTTACACAAGGAAAAGTTGGAGTTCCTTAAGAGCAAAGGACTTTGCTTCAGTTGTCTTACAGCAGGACACATGAGTAAGGCCTGTGAAGAAAAGAAGAGCTGTCAGGTATGTTCAGCAACACACCCTACACTCCTACACATAAAACAGAAACCCAAAGACTCACTAAAGGAAGAGGCTTCGGAGGGGGAGCCTAAGGACGAGTCTCCGAAGGTGGTCAGCGGATTCGTGGATGCAGGGGACACAAGCTCCCAGACTGGGGCCGGGGGTACTGATAGTATCCTCGCCATCGTTCCTGTGAGGGTAAAGGCAAAGAAAGGAAACAAGGTGCTGACTTGTTATGCATTCCTGGATCCAGGGAGTAACGCTTCCTTCTGCACTAACAAGCTGGCGAACGACCTTCACCTGCAAGGAAAAAATGTGAACATCCTACTCACCACCATGGGAGAACAAAAGGCAGTCTCCTGCAAAGCTGTGCCAGACCTAGAAGTGAGCAGCCTAGAAGGCGATGACTTCATCGAGCTCACAGAGGTTTTCTCACAAAGGGTTATCCCCGTGAGTAAATAGAACATCCCGACTCAAGAAGACGTGGATAAGTGGCCACATCTGCAAGGTGTACGAATCCCTTCGATCAACGCAGATGTCAGTCTTCTGATTGGAACTGATGTGGCGAAAGCCCTGGAACCAGAGGAAGTAATCCGCAGCGTCAAAGATGGGCCGTATGCAGTACGCACAGCCCTGGGATGGACCGTAAATGGACCGCTGCATGGGAACATCACAAGCCGGTCAAAACATGGATACCCACAGATCACAATGAATCGCATCTCAGTGGCTCCACTGGAAGAATTATGGACTCAGCAATTCAAGTGTGATTTTCCTGAGAACGCTCAAGGAGAGAAGTTGGAAATGTCGAAGGAAGACCAGCTGTTCATGGACAGAGTCTCTGAGTCAGCCAAGCTGGTCAATGGCCATTACTCTATTGGTTTGCCGTTGAAAAACAAAGATGTAAAAATGCCCAACAATAGAGCAGTGGCAGAGCAGCGAGTGCTCAACATGAAGAAGAAGCTTCAGAGAAACCAGACGTTCAAAGAGGACTACGTCAGCTTCATGAACGACATGATCAACAAGAGCTACGCTGTAAAAGTTCCAGATGAAGAATTAAGCCGGAGCGACGGAAAGGTGTGGTTTATCCCGCATCACGGCATCTACCACCCTAAGAAGCAGAAAATACGAGTGGTATTCGACTGTGGAGCTTCTTACCAAGGAACCACACCCAACCAACAACTACTGCAAGGGCCTGACATGACGAGCAGTCTGATCGACGTCTTAACAAGGTTCCGTCAAGATCAAGTCGCAGTAATGGTGGATGTGGAATCAATGTTCCATCAGGTGAAAGTCCCACCAGAAGATGCCGACCTTCTCAGGTTCCAGTGGTGGCCGGACGGCGACGTCTCACAAGAGCTGCAAGAATACAGGATGGAGGTTCACTTGTTTGGCGCCACCTCCTCACCAAGCTGCGCTAGCTATGCGTTAAGAAGGTGTGCTGAAGATAGCAAGAACAGTTTTGACAAAGCAGTAGTGGATACAGTTTTATGTAATTTCTATGTCGATTTCTATGACTGTTTGAGATCAGTTGCCTCCGAACAAGAAGCAGTCAAGCTATACCAAGACCTGAAGGCCATCTGGCTAACAGGAGGATTTAGACTAACCAAATGGATGACCAACAACCGGGATGTGTTGTCCAGCATTCCACAAGAGGACCGGGCAACAGAAGTCAAAGGCCTCGACTTTGACCACGATTCACTCACCATCGAGAGAGCTTTGGGGGTACAGTGGTGTATCCGGTCAGATCAGTTTAAGTTCCACGTGAACATCCAGCAGAAGCCTCTCACCAGAAGGGGAATCTTGTCAATGATGAGTTCAGTCTACGACCCACTGGGGATGTTGTCTCCAGTCATACTGCTTGCCAAAAACGTCCTGCAGGAACTGTGCAGACTGAGAACAGGATGGGACGACGCTGTGCCAGACCATCTTGCACAACAATGGTCAACATGGATAGAAGAGCTTCAGCAGCTCACTGATGTTGGAGTGGATTGGTGCTTCAAGCCACCCGAGTTTGGAGAAACAGTGGAGGCTCAACTACATCACTTTAGTGACGCGAGCGAAATAGGCTATGGTACTGTCACTTACCTAGTCCAGAAGAACAGCAGCAACCAAATACACTGCTCATTTGTCTTAGGTAAGGCAAGGATTGCCCCTCTTAAGCCCACAACGATCCCGCGGCTGGAGCTGACGGCGGCTACCTTAGCTGTGAAGGTGGACATCATGCTGAAGAAAGAACTGCAGCTGCCGCTGTCAGATTCCAAGTTCTGGACGGACAGCACCGCCGTACTCAAATACATAGCAAACGAGACCATCAGATTCAAGACATTTGTGGCGAACAGGGTCGCTACAATCTTACAAGCATCTAGAGTGGAGCAATGGAGCTACATCAAGTCACAGTTGAACCCAGCCGATTACGCTTCCAGGGGGCAAAAGGCGAGCGTCTTCATGCAGAACGAAGTATGGATTGCAGGGCCTGCCTTCCTCAGCAAGCCAGAAAGAGAGCGGCCAGACAAGCCTGATCATCTAGAGGAGCTTACAGCAGCAGATCCTGAGGTCAAGAAAAGCATACTTGTTAATGCTACGACAGTAGAAGAAAGCACTGATGCAATGCAACAACTAGCAGAATACTTCTCTTCCTGGATATGGCTAAAGAAGGCGGTGTCGTGGCTCACTCGAGTTAAAGAAACCCTCGTAAACCTGTCAAAGAAGAGAAAAGAAATAAATGACTTATACAAGGACCAAGAACAAGTGAACAAAGAAATGACAAGCTACAAGAAGGTCTTCAAATGTTCTTCTGTGAATGTGAGGCCATTCTGAACAGTAGGCCTATTACCATGCCTTCAAATGATATGAATGATCTGCAGGATCTCACCCCACAGCACTTGCTGCTGCTAAATACTCAACCCAACTTATCACCGAGACTCTTCCAGAAAGATGACACCTACGCGCGTAGAAGATGGAGGCAAGTTCAGTACATGAGTGACCTATTCTGGAAGCGCTGCACCAGGGAGTATCTGCCTCTACTCCAGAAAAGACAGAAATGGAATCATCCATCACGGAACTTCATCCCAGGAGATGTAGTCTTGATCGTCGATGAGTCAGCGCCTAGGGGATCCTGGCTGATGGGAAGGATCGTCAAGACTACGGAGGATGAGCATGGAATGGTCCGCAAGGTTCGAGTCAAGACGAAGACTAATGAGCTTGAGAGGCCAATAACGAAGCTCTGCTTACTTCAAGAAGCAGTATGAGAAGGACTGTTACTTACCTGATTGAGACTGTTACTCAGAAGAAAGACGTTCTTCTGATAAGTTGTAATTGTTTCTGCCCTAGAAAGCAATTAGGGGCCGGGTATGTAGAGGCCAAAGAACAGTTCATGGTGATAAATACAGTTAACATGATTGAAATGTGTTAAAAAGATACATAATTTGACAATATATGAATATACAGAGTTTAATGATACATAATTTCATTTAGAAGTTCATATAATGGCTAAAAATGTTAAAAGCATACTAGAATTCATGTTTTATAAGTGGTTTTGGTACATGTTGATAAAAAAGCATACTTCCCCTTTAAGACCGTGTACGTGCGCCAGATATTCTGTTGATTTTGTGACCGGGCAGACAGTGCTTGAGAGCTATGGAAGCAAACGGTTTTCTTACCTGCTTCTCCTTCTTCTTTTAGTGATTAGTTACAACAAGTGTGTTAGCCAGCCACATTGATTTGTAATTCAGTGGAACTAACTTTGAAACTGAGTAATAAAACTGAGATTTTTATATTTTTCCTTTATTACGAAAATGTTTCTGAAGTGGATTTTTTCCTCAACTCTGCAACTGGGCTAGCTACAGACACTGCCTGTGGAATGTAACTTCTTGCTAGAAAAAGACCACCGAGTAAGCCATTGCAAGATCTCAAGCAATTCAAACCTCTACAACCTTTGTGTGTCAAAACAAACAAAAAATTATTTTCCAACTTTAGCCACCAGTAAGAGTTGGGCTCTTAAAACATTCAATCCTTCTGGCACCGTCTGGTGTCAGCTTCCTCTGAACTATGCATCATAGTTTGTAGTTCAGACTCTCCATTTAAAAACCCTGATGACATCACTATGACGCACAATGACATCATCAGGACTATTATCAGACTTTAGACATACAACAGAAACACAAACAGAAGGCGTTATACATATACTGTCCCTTAAACTAAATCTATTATTTTAATAAGATTATTTTTATTCATAAGCATGGTGTATTTGAAAATACAGCTAGATAATGTGGATCTTTATCCTGGTTAAACTGAACCATTGTATTTATCCTCCTTCTGTTGTTGTAAGTCAATTATATTAGCTGTATATTCATCATTTTAGAGGCTTTAATGTTAATGTAGTTACATTAAGTTTTTCCTTTTCTGTCCTTCGAGTTTTTGAAATCAGCTGCTCTGTCTGAAAAACTGTGAGCAGAGCAGATATGGAGGCCTGCAGAGAGTGGAAGGCAGAGAGTTGCTTGTGACATAACGGTTAACAGAGTGTCAAGCAGTGGTTAAACACTGTATAAGTCTACTTTTGTTCATTAAGCAGAGATAAGACAAATAGTGTTAAAAAAGACAGTGACACTTAAAGTTAGTAAAACGGTCAGCCGTTCTTCTCAATCTCTACTTGTTCATACAGTCGACAAGAAATACATTTACAACATGGAATATGGGAAAACATGGAAATGGTTAGCAAGAGCTGATGAAGCCTCATCTTCCAGCTACAAACTTGCGGCAGAGTAGGTAAAGTTCCTTGACTGGAGTGTGTGGATTCACTGCCTCCAGTACTGACTGCATTGCAGTTATTTCCTCTGGGCTCAAAGGGCACTCAAAGCCAGGGACGACGATCCCTGCATTCTCGTCCTCTCCATTGTAGTCCCCAGCGATTTCCTGGTCAACATCTGGCTCCTGAATATCATAAGCAAGGCTTTATTATTAGTTCTTAAAAAACAAGTCAGAGTAGCACAGAAACCACCTGTTGCTGCCTGCGGCTTTAATCCTTCCGTTGAGCATGAAAAGGTTTGAATTCATGAATTGCCGGCTATATTCGTTGTTTAATTTTGACTTTCTTCCAAAATGGCAGCCTGTAACCACTGGTAAGTTAACTATCCTCAAAACACGGTGTGCAACACCTCTATAAAGTACAAATAGCACATGACTTAAATATAATTGCCCAGAAAAAGGATGTTCCAGGTTTCTCTTAATGAGTAACACTCACAGGATAGTAGGGCTGCAACTAATGATTATTTTCATTATCGATTAATCTGTCGATTATTTAAACGATTAATCGATTAGTTGTTTGGTCAATAAAATGTTAAGAAATGTTGATGTTGAAAAATATCAGTGTTTCCCAAACCACAAGATGACATCCTCAAATGTCTTATTTTGTCCACAAACCAAAGAGATATTCAGTTTATTGTCATAAAGGAACAAAGAAACCTTACTCAAACCGATTATTCGATTATCACAATACTTGACGATTAATTTAATAATCGATTATTGGTCGATTAAAAAGCTCTACAGGATAGGATGTATTATTTTGACAATGCTTAGTTATTGCACAAAGTAAAGAATATTATTAAAAATAACTAACTTAAGTGACAATCCAATAAAGCAAACTCTAGTTGCTAACAATGCCTGTTAATATTAAAACATGATCAATACCTCTGGAATCTCCAGCTGGTTCATGTCTGTGTGCATCAGTCCAATTTGCCACAGCTGCTCTGGACTCTGGTTGCCCTCAGACCTGAGTGGATGATGGTTCCAGGCTTCTGTAAATATCCCCAAGTCTGTCTGAAGTCTGGGAAGAATTATATAGTGCACACAGAACGGGTTCTCGGTTGACGAGATGTCCAGCAGTCCATAGTTCTCCAGGAAGTGCAGTAACTCATAGTACTTGTTAGTAACTATGATTCTGACATCCCGCCAGAGACGCTCAATCCTATGGATGAGAATACAGTGTTAAGGGAAAAAACGAGTAGTCTAAATCCAAGGCAGGTTGTGGTTGTCTCAATGTACATGTGTGTATGTGTGTGTGCATTTGTGTGTGTGTCTCTCAACAACCTGACACTTCACACTTTATCACATTTTGAATGAAAGAGAGTGCAGCAGCCATACTTGGTAACCATTTTATAAACACAATAGTTCACTAAAGACCAGCCCTGCGTTCCAATACCCATGGTACCATACTATTTAGTATGCCAGAAAAAGAATTAGTATGTCCCAATACATAGTATGTCAGATGCAGTATGCCAAAAGTACCAGGATATTCTACTACATCCGGTCGTAATTTGGAATATGCATGTCAGCATACTTCTCTGGCCATTCTGACCCATAATCCTTTGTGCAGCGGACTGACTGAGCTGCATGTACAAGCCACGCCACGCTGCAGTACATACTAAAAGTAAAAAGTAGAAGAATGTGAATGCAGGGTATGATATATTCTGATATTACAACTACGGAGGTTGTCTCTCCTTCGCTCTGCGCCAGGACAAACGCCACCCCTTATTTTTGATATAGTCACTGAGGTGTATGGGCTGTCGTCCTCGAAAGGTGTCGGTGTGTAGTATGTTGATAAAGGATTCTTCGGAGGCAAGGCGGGGTGGATTGGATAGAACAATCTTTATTGAAACAGATTTCAAGCCAGCGTCCGAACCAGAGTGTGGCCACTCCCTGGTATTCTCAAATCTTGGCAAAGTGATGCCCAAAATACTTTGCCTTCTGCTCTATCAGAACTCCGGTAACACTTTATAATAACTATCCGTTATAACTAGTTAATAGATCATTAGTAAACTGTTAATTGATGAGTTATTAATGACTTGTTAAGTGTTTGTTAACAGTTTGTTAAGGATTTATAACGATGCCTTATATATAGTTAATAGACCATTAATAAACTGTTAGTAAATCAGTTATAAATGACTTGTTAAATAACAGTTAACAATTTGTTAAGGATGTATAACTGTGCCTTATAGATAGCCAATAGATAACCTACAAGCTGTTAGTTAATGAGTTATAAATGACTTGTTAACTGTATGTTAATCATTTATAACTACACCTTATAAATTAGTAATAGATCATGAACAAGCTATTAGTGAATTACTTACTAATGACTTGTTAAGTATCAGTTAATATTTTATGTATGTTATTGGGACGTTATTCTAAAGTTGCAACTATTCCTCATGTATTAACTGTTAATAAATGAGGAATAGTTGCAACTTTAGAATAACGTCCCAGTTACATACATAAGATAATAACTAATATATTAACTCACACTTTACAGATCAGTTGTTAATAGTTTGTTAACCATCTACTAATACCAGTGAAACTTTGTAGAACAGCAAATGGGTGGAACAAGTTCAAGGTACAGAAATTTTATGTGATATTTAAAATATCAAATTTTTGTACCTCAACCTTGTTCCACCCATAGGCTTTTCTGTGTACTGTATTTTACCAAAGAAACACCACAGATGAAATGTTGAACATTGTGTTTAATGTACAGAAACACACATACTGAGCCATCACATGGCAGAACAGCAGTATACAACAGTATACAGTACAAACCCATGAGGTTTGGGCACTTTTTGTGCAGGACATGAAAACAAAAGAAATCAAAATCAAGCCATTGGCATTATTGATATGAACATGTCTTACAGTAGGACAACTTGGACCCTCTATACTTAGTGAACCAGACCCGAGCTACAACCAAACTGCTCAAGGGCGCTATCCCACAGTGACACAACACCTAAGCTTTCTTAGACAGAGGAATCAGTTTCCCCTTTTTCTTTTGATGTTCAACATCCCTCAAAAGGTTTGGATCATTAATCAACACTTCCAGACATTTTTTTGCAAAGTCCTGCAGTCGTTGCTGTGGTGTATGAGCAACCAGCAACTCCTTGTATTTCTTTGGGGCCACAACAGCCAGCTCACAGATCGGGGCATTGGCGACGACGGTGTTTCGGTCGACACCGACCTTTCGATATGCCACACTCAGCTTTCTTCCTTTCTTGTACGCCTTAAGGACTTTCCTGTATCTCTTGATGACCTCCTCAGGATGACGTGCTGAAACAGATAGAAATTTAGTTAAGTATAACAAACATACAAGTAGTGAATCGGCACAGGGAAACAGCAATTGGAGGGAAGACAATATGCCCACCAGGAAGTACATTATGGAAAATAAACTTTATACAGAGAGAGACAGAGACACACACAGACAGACAGAGACACACACAGACACAGACAGTCTACCTGCCTGACACACATGAGGGGAGCAGCCTTATTGCCTTCCTGTCTTTACACTTACCTCTCTGCTTGCCATGTTGCCTTTTTTTCTTCTCTTTTTTCTTCCTCTTGTCCTTTTTCTTGTGACTCTGGTGGTGGTGCTTCTTTTTCTTCTTGCGTCTTTTCTTCGATTTCTTGTCTGAATCGGAAGAATCAGTTGATGAGGATGAGGAGCTGGACGAAGAAGATGAAGAGGAGTCGGATGGACTGGAGGATGAAGAGAAAGAAGATGCACCAGGAGACGAGTTGGCCGAGGAAGATGTGTCAATTGTCCCACCGTCATCTGTATCTACAATATAATAGAAAATACAATACCAAATGCATTACTATGATGATACAGGTCAACTCACATACATTCTTATCAACATTTACATTTATTAATTTAAAACGTTTCACTGATTCATCAAATCGTGATCTCAGCAGTTGGACAGATGTGTCTGCTGTCAATCAATGCTACCGATATTATCTTCCAGGTATTAACTGTACATGTGTATTGTTTGGGTAATAACACGCTCATGCTCTGATGCAGGTCTGTGAAATGTTGGCCTTTCTTCCACTCAATATAGTTTACAAAGCACCCAAGTATCGTTGTCAGGCAGGGACGGACTGGCCATTGGGCAATGTGGGCAAATGCCACTGCGGCCGCCTGGTGATGCGGCCGCATCACAAACAAATAAATAAATAAATGAATAAATATAAAGCGGAGCGGAGCGGCCGCATCAATAGGCGGCCGCGGTGGGCGGCCGGCAAATGAATAAATAGGCTTAATAAATAAATAAATAAAGCGGAGAGGCTGCGTCAATAGGCGGCCGCAAATCAATAAATGAATAAATAAAAATAATAAAAAATAATGCGGAGCTGAAGGCGGCCACAAAAAGGAGGGGAAAAAGCAAACAAACAAACAAAACGGCCTGTTAACTCTGACAAATAATAGGCCTACTAAACTAAATAATAATAATAATGACGTTTTTTATTTTTCCTGTAAAGGACAAATAGCCTAAATTTATCTCTAATCTATTATAAGGTTTTTTGGATGTTTTTCGGTCGTCAGTGGATTTTCTCGCGATTGTTGACCTGGTGAGATGATAGGTCAAATGACAATTGAATGATGGGTAGTGCGAGCAGGTCAACAACACGGAATGAAATAAAATGGATCGAGGAGGGAGAAAACGGCGAGTAGAAAAGGGTGGAGCAGAAAAAAAAAGAGAGAAGAAGCGTAAGGCTTTATTGGCTGAAAGTGGGAAAAGCGCAAATATTGTGGAGTTATTCTCTAAAAAGCCTGTGCCCGGCGATGCGGACGGTGGCGCCCCCAGCTGCTCTGCAGCTGCTGCTGCTAGCATGAGTGACAAAGGTGACATGATGGCAGATGAGAGTGGGAGCAGGTCTGAAGAGGAAAAAAGAGAGGAGGAATTAGTGGAGGAAGAGTCACCAACACAGACTGTAGGCAAAGAAATGGACGTTGCCGTCACACCTGCACCTGCTATTGCAGCCACAAGCAGAGAAACAGCTGCTCCAGTGACAGAGGTGATCCAGGATGAATATAATTATTTCAAACGTCCAAAATCCAACACACTTGAATTTTTTTTCAAGTTTCACCCAAATCAGCCTTCTGATGCACAAGAATCTGTCAAGAAATCATACAGACATAAAGATGGATCACAAAGAAAATGGGTGAGTTATGATGCTGAGAACCACTCATTATTGTGTGCAGTTTGCATGGCATTTTCTAAAAAGACAGACACAAGTGCCTTCATTCAAGGATGTAAGGATTGGAGACACATTCATTCAAGGCTCAACAGTCATGAAAACACACATACTCATCTGGAATGTGTGAATGCTTACCTTTCATGGATAAGTAAAGCAGACATCCCTAACCTGCTGGATTCAAATATGATGTCAGCTCACCGAGAACAGGTGCGCAAGAGGCGACAAGTCCTAGAGCGTGTCATTGATGTAACAAAACTGATAGGCAAATGCGCACTCAGTTATCGTGGAAGTAAAAATGAGGCAGCTCACTCATTGGCAGACATGTCTGTGGATCATGGGAACTTTCTTGAAATTCTACTGCTTGTTAGCAAATATGACAGCTGTTTACAGCAGCATGTTCAAGACTGCATCCAAAAAAGTCAATCAAGCACTGGCAAAGGAAGAGGCTCACTAGTGACATTAATGTCCAAAACTACAGTATGTTCAGTTTTGGAGGCTATCCGGCAACTCATCAAAGAAACAATTGCAACTGAAATAATCCAGGCTGGAATGTACACTGTACAGATAGACACAACCCAAGATATAACATCAAAAGATCAGTGCAGTGTTGTAGTCCGCTACGTAACAGAGAGCAGCATTCAGGAGAAGCTACTTGCAGTTGTTGAATGCAAGTCATCAACAGGGGAGGACTTTCTTAAACTGCTCAAGGAGACGTTGGCCACTTGCAAAATTGATGTGAAGAACTGCATTGGAAACTCAACAGATGGGGCTGCAAATATGCAGGGGCAATACAGGGGGTTTTCTGCCTGGCTGTCAAAAGAAGTCCCAACCCAAATGCATGTATGGTGTTATGCCCATGTTTTAAACCTGGTTATGTCTGAAACCACAGGTGTTGTGATAACAGCAGCATCATTATTTGGGTTGATTAATGAGATTGCAGTGTTTCTTCGTGACTCATATCAGAGAATGAATGTTTGGGAAGGTGTGAGTCAGGACCCCCAACACAGAAGAATTTCACTGATTGGGGAAACCAGATGGTCTTCAAAGGATGCTGCATTAAAGAAGATCTTTGGATCCTTTGCCCAGCCAAAGAATGCTTTGTATGTGGACTTAGTTGAAACATTGTCCAAAATTCAGGACAACTTACAGTTCAAGCCAGCTGTACGTGTAAAAGCACATGCCTTCATTGAGTCACTCATTAAATATGAGACAGTTCTCACTGCACAGTTGTTCCTGCGTGTTTTCGCACTCACATCTCCTTTGTCAAAGTATCTCCAAACCAATGCCATGGATCTCTTGACTGCCCATCGCATGGTGACAGAAACACACAACAAACTAAAAGACTTTGTCAGAGATTTTGACACAGTGAAAGATGCGGCAGACAATTTTGTGAAATGGGCTAATGATGGATTCCAAAATGTGGACTCTGAAATGGAAGTGCAGGCTGCACTGCCACCAAAACGCATGAAAAAAAGAAAAACAATGCCAGAAGAATCTGCCAATGAAGAAAACACAACTGCAGACTCATTGACAGCATACAGGATCAATGTTCACAACATCATTCTTGATACAGTCTCTGAGTGTATGCACCGCCGCTTCCTGCAGCACGGGAAACTTTATGCTGACTTATCATTACTAGATCCGCTTCATTTTCCAGATATAAATTCAAATGGGCTTCCCCATAATGCACTTGAGGACATCAGTAAATGCCTCATTCCTTTTGATGAAGATGCAACAGTTGAAAATTTACAATCTGAGTTGTGCAGCCTGGCCCTCCACTGGGACACTATTAAAAAGTCCCCTCTCAGTGAGTACACAACCAGAGAGTCACAGTCTCTTACCTCTGAGGAAGAAGAGAACAATCAGGAGGACATGGAGGAAATTGATCTTGTTAGCAAAAGATGCACAGCCTGCAGGAACTGTGCTGTGTGTTGCTACTTCCTCCTCCAGCAGCTGAAGTTTTTCTCACATGCATACCACAAAATACAGTTGGCCTACAAATATTTGTTGACCTTGTCCTGCACACAAGTGGCATGTGAAAGAAGCTTCTCGACACTTAAGTTCATTAAGAGTCGTCTCAGGAGCAGAATGCGAGAGGAAAATTTGGAAGCCTTCATGTTAATGGCAACAGAGAAGGAGATCCTCATGAGACTGGATTCGGATGATGTGATTGATAGAGTGGCAGAGAAAAGCAAATTATTGCGCAACCTGCTACTGTAACTACATAAAGGTAAAAAACATTTATTTTTCATGTTCTGGTTAAGCTATACTATTATGTTCTGTGGCAGTGTAATGTTTATGTTTCTGTTGGTTGCAGATGACCTGAGAAGACAAACGTGGCCTCTCTGTCAAAATTGCCAGGGCCTCTTTTTGGTGCCAGTCCGCCACTGTTGTCAGGTGTGCAATGTTTTCCCAAGAAAGTGTTAGGCCTACTTACTTTGACCAACTTGTTGGCAGAGGGAGTCTCTCTCCTCAGTCAGGTCACTGATTTTTTCTGTGATTGTGTGCTGCTTCTTCTTGGCCTCACGGAGCTTAAGCTGCTTCTTCCTAATATGTAAAAATGCTGTTGGAGCTACAGTTGCCTCAGTATCTGGAATGATAGGATAGAGAATTAAAAAAGTTCTAATCATAAAAGCCAGGTGAAGGTAAAATAAAATAATGAGAATCTCTGAATGAGTGAACATAATTGTACTGTATAACTATCATCCATCAGGAGTGAATATATGAATGGATATGTACAGACTATCATTATATACACATAGGGCTGGGCGATATGGCCTTTTTGAAATATCTCAATATTTTTAGGTCACAATATATCCTGATATCTTGCCTAGGGAGCCTTGAATTAAGGTTTTGATGCATACAAACACACCAGTATGATGATTCTTGTTTGACTATTTTGCAGCCAATTCAGTTATTGTAGACTAAGTTTTACCAGCTAGACCAGTCTGGTAAATTCAGAAAATGACATCACTTTACTGTTATAGCTTTCAAAACCAGGAAAAGAGAACGATTATGCTATATAACAATATCGATATATTGCTCAGCCCTTATCAGCTGTAACTATTCTGCCCTCCCTGAACGTGATGTGTTTAGTTTGGCAGATAGCTAACAGTTCTCCAATGAGAGGCAAAGTTGTCTTCTTCTTGAAGCTTACTGTAAAACTGAAATACATACAACAAGGATTAATATAATATATTTAAGTAATAAAGATGTTCAACCAACACAGATTTAACAGCATTCACACTTACAGTAAAGCCATTAACACTTAAACAGCTGAGAATAAAGTCCGCTAGCCAATGCTAACATACAATGCAAA
Source organism: Pagrus major (assembly GCF_040436345.1). Lineage (NCBI taxonomy): Eukaryota > Metazoa > Chordata > Actinopteri > Spariformes > Sparidae > Pagrus > Pagrus major. The sequence continues at coordinate 164,230 of NC_133218.1, read as the reverse complement.
ACGCCATAGACAGGCTAACAAAACTAGCACAGTCACAGCGGCAAAAAGATAAAAGGGCCTCGATCTTACACAGGTTACAGTAACACACTTGTGTGTCTATGTTTGCACACACACACACGCACATGCACGCACGCACGCACGCACACACACACACGTCTATGTTTGCACACACGCACACGCACGCACGCACGCACGCACACACACACACACACAATTAATCATTGGACACTTCACTAATCTGGTTGAATTATGTAGGACAAATCTATCAGTCCACGTTATCCTGTTTAACAACTTTAAGATGCAGTTTTGCTTACCGTCACCGTTGTTGTCCACGAGCACAGCATGGTCCACATGTGTAGTTTTCTTTTTACTGGAAGTACCCGCTGTTGACTTCTTTCTCTTTCTCCCGACATTACCTGGATTTATCTCGGTATTTTGCGCATCGCCACTGGGAACACTGGTATCGGACATTTTACCAGACCGTGTCTTCATTCTTCGAAACCAATGCTAATGCGAGCTGCATGGATGTATTCTGGCGCGCTGCCGAGTGAGTGAAGGATGGGCGTGTCTGTCTAGGTTGTCAGTGGTGATGCGAGGTGATTGACAAGTTGACAACAACCAGCCCATATGGAGGAGGCCGGATGGCTCCTCCTCCAGCCCGTGAATACAATTATGATTGGCTTGTTTCACCCTCGTCACCCTCGACCAATTCAAACATAATCTGGCGGGAGCTATAGTCACAGAGACTCGGGAAGCTGCTTGTGTGATGTGTGTGGAAAGAACAGAGAATAAAATAAAATATAAATAATAAAATAATGCCTGGTTTAGCCACTGAGCTAAGAGAGCTTATTGAAGGCAGAACTAAATCTAAAAGAAGACACAGAGAAATAATCAAATGGATGCAGAAGAAAAGGCTTCTAAGAAGAAAGATGAGATGCCAAAAATGCAAACACAAGATGAAATTCAAGGAATCAGTTTGTGTGGACAACTATGCATGGTAAGTTTATTTTTATTGCATGAAATTACAACATAAAGGGTATTTTTGGTTCAGAATTCTAGTCAAAATGAAATCTATTTAATTGTGAGCTGATAAGAGTGCCAATATTTTAATTCATGTCAACATTTAATTCTAGAAATACACTACACTACTTAATACTAATCTACAAGATCACAACACGTCAAAATGTTGTGAGCTTATAGATCTGCTATTTTCAGAAAAAAAATACTGAAAACATTTCAACACTTTATTAACACACATTTTATGGGGGTTCCTGGCACAAAATATTTTCAGATGGGGTCCATGGCCAATTATTAATTTGGGGGTCCTTGACATGAAAATGTTTGAGAATCACTGCTCTAGCCACTACCCTGGCCTGTGTCATTCTTATCTTTATTTGTATATCTTCAGGGTTTGCAAACACCATAACCACAGAGGGAGGAAACTGAAGAGGTCAATTAGACACAAATCTATATTCAGCAATTCAAAGGTCTCCCTCTTCAACTGGATGCGCTTTGTGTACAGGTAAACTATGGCATAGGTATATGATTTTAGTCTGTCTAGGATGAAAAGTGAAATACTGTATAACTATGCTGTCATAAACAATAACTGGAGACTATGTAGCCTAGTAAAGCTTGTGATTACTACCTATGTTATGGAGCATATCTAGACTCATGATGATAACAGGTGCTTGGAGTTATTTCACTTTTGTGGTTTATTTTGCTAAAAGGTGTAATTTACAGCTGGAATTCTTAACAGTTTAATTATGGAAATATGTTTAATTGCTGTTACTGTGTTGGTCATTATGTATTGACAGAGCTCATTATTGCTGTTTTTGTCTACACATGGACAATTTTCATATCCTGGGGTGCAGTAGATGTAAACTTTGTGTATCAAACCAAAAAGATCAAAAGTGTGGTATAATAATTATTTGCCTTGTTCTATCAGATTTGCACAAGGCCTGCGTCTACGTCAAGTGGACATGATCAATGATGACATCTCTGGAAGCTCAGCAACCCTGTCCAAGATGGCTCAAAAGCTGCGAGATGTGTGCACTACAGCGATGGACAGATATCAGCAAGCAAGAGGCCAGTACATTGGGGGGCGGCAGCAGTTTGTCACCATTGATGAGAGCCACTTCAGACACAAAAGAAAGGCAAGCAGCAAGCACTATTATCTAGATACTAATGCAAATTACCATTGAATGACAGATTATTAATTTTGTTTAAAGAAGAATAATTCCTAATATTTTATGTTTTCAACAGTACGGACGGGGACGAATGGCTGGTGGCTGGAAGAGGAAGAAGTGGGTGTTTGGGATGCTAGGTGTGAACCGGAGAGGGAGGAGACATGCAAAGCCTGTTCTTCGCTTAGTCGAGAGAAGAAGAAGGAGAGATCTGGTGCCACTTATAGCTCACCATGTTAAAGTGGGATCTACAATAATAAGTGATGAGTGGCGGGCTTATCGCAATGCTTTACCTCAGCTAGGTTACACCCATTTCACTGTCAATCACAGTGTGTCATATGTCGATGCCCAAACAGGTGCACATACTCAGCACATAGAGAGGGCCTGGAGAACGGTCAAGGAAAATGTGTGGAGACTCAGGGGGAATCGTACAGAGGAGTTACTGGTAGACCATCTCAGAGTTATCGAATGGCATGAGTGGCTTGCCCGTAAGCATCGCAAAGGGCCGTTAGGACGGATAATCCATGACATTGCTGTGATGTATGGACATTAAATGTCCCTCTGAAATTCTGATTATCCGGTGTTTAGCACAAAAAGTGCCCAAACCTCATGGGTTTGTACTGTATACTGTTGTATACTGCTGTTCTGCCATGTGATGGCTCAGTATGTGTGTTTCTGTACATTAAACACAATGTTCAACATTTCATCTGTGGTGTTTCTTTGGTAAAATACAGTACACAGAAAAGCCTATGGGTGGAACAAGGTTGAGGTACAAAAATTTGATATTTTAAATATCACATAAAATTTCTGTACCTTGAACTTGTTCCACCCATTTGCTGTTCTACAAAGTTTCACTGGTATTAGTAGATGGTTAACAAACTATTAACAACTGATCTGTAAAGTGTGAGTTAATATATTAGTTATTATCTTATGTATGTAACTGGGACGTTATTCTAAAGTTGCAACTATTCCTCATTTATTAACAGTTAATACATGAGGAATAGTTGCAACTTTAGAATAACGTCCCAATAACATACATAAAATATTAACTGATACTTAACAAGTCATTAGTAAGTAATTCACTAATAGCTTGTTCATGATCTATTACTAATTTATAAGGTGTAGTTATAAATGATTAACATACAGTTAACAAGTCATTTATAACTCATTAACTAACAGCTTGTAGGTTATCTATTGGCTATCTATAAGGCACAGTTATACATCCTTAACAAATTGTTAACTGTTATTTAACAAGTCATTTATAACTGATTTACTAACAGTTTATTAGTGGTCTATTAACTATATATAAGGCATCGCTATAAATCCTTAACAAACACTTAACAAGTCATTAATAACTCATTAATTAACAGTTTACTAATGATCTATTAACTAGTTATAACGGATAGTTATTATAAAGTGTTACCAGAACTCCTCTCAGACCCTCAGTCTTAGGAGATCAACCAAAAATCACCCCCGTTCTCTGGTGTGTGTGTCTTCTTAAAGTCTATTCGCTCAGGCCCGCCTGTTTCTCTAATTATTTCCTTTTTGGGGAACTAAGGGCCCTTCTATCCTATTAGAAAAGGATGGGTCTGCATAACATCTCTCTCTCAAGGGAAAACGTGTACATGGAGGTGTGTGCGTTACTATGTTGATGTTAGTCTCTGTATACTTAAATGGAAATGTGTACATTAAATCAACCCTGAACCTCTTCCTATCCTTAGATGGAAATGTATACACTGAACCTCTGAATTCCTCAGTCCTTGGTGTGGGCCTCTTCCTTTAGCTATTCTCTGAAGCACACCACAGAACTAATGTGTTATTATCCTGAACATGAGATCTCTACATTGTCTTCTTCCCAAATATACTTAAAGGAAAGCATTTGATCCTGTCCCATCCTGTCCTGTCACTCAGAGCTCAGGAGGTATAAGAAACACTCAGACACTACATCACAATATACCACAGCCTGTCATGAGCTACTCCTTAAGAATTCCATGGCATTACAAGAATTAATTATTTTTTGTCTGATTATCTCCATTTTGTCTAGACTGACAGGATGTCAGTCGATGTTTGTACTGTATGTCTGTTTGTATGCCTGTATGCTGTCAGTGTTTGTATTATTGTATGTGGAACCCAGGAAGATTATCAACCTCAGAAGCTAATGGGGATCTGAATATAGAATAAAGAAGAATAAAAGATTCCATGGCAATAAGTGAGTTAATGGAAATATTGCATTTTACCTCTGATTACGAACACTTTTACCAGAGATGAAGCTTCAGTCCCACGAACAGAAAACATGAATCTCGCAATCTGTACATTTTCCACTCCCTGATCTCCTCTGACCCTGAAATTCACAGTTGACCAAAGCTCTGTCAAAGACATGCTCAACTAAAAGTATCATAGTATGAGCTAGTTTTACAAAGAAAATGCTTTATTCTATGAAATCACCTTAAAGGGACTCCGTGTCTTTGAGTTCCCTCAAGGAAGAAGCCAAAGGCTGTTGAGGCACGGTTGTTCGTTGAAGCATTCAAGTACATTACCTACACAAAACAAATCAAAAAACTTTAAAAACACAGCAGTTTAACACAATAGGTAATGTAGGTGAAATTATGAGTGTGTATTGTAAAAACATTTTTGAAAAAGTGGTATGAAAGAATTCCTGTTGCAAAAGAAAAAAGTAATCACAGCCATTACTGATTTGCAATGATTTGCAGCAAAAATAGGAGCATTGGATGTAGAGTCCTTGACACCAAAAATCATTTATTAGCTGCAGAACACTATATTGGCCACATGATGGCAATGCGAAGTCCATAACATCTGGGGCTCATTCAATTTTTTTGGACTGTCCTTAATACCTTTTTTGGGGGTTTCGAAGCATAAAAATAATGAAAAATAAAATAAAACATTTCTATTTTGCCATTAGAACATCAAAGCATCGAACGAAGCTTAAAATCATTTGGGTCAGCCCTAACGTCTTGCCAGCTGAAGGGAACAGGAGACGGCATAAAGCGAGCCTCATTAATTCAAACTCAGTACATGCCTGTGTGCTCAATTGAACCTGTCCACCAAGAGAAATGTGTATACATATATGTATGTGTATATATATATATATATATATATATATATATATATATATATATATATATATATATATACAGTCATGGAAAAAATTATTAGACCACCCTTGTTTTCTTCAATTTCTTGTTCATTTTAATGCCTGGTTCAACTAAAGGTACATTTGTTTGGACAAATATAATGATAACAACAAAAATAGCTCGTAAGAGTTTAATTTAAGAGCTGATATCTAGCCATTTTCCATGGTTTTCTTGATAGTAACCAAAATCACTTAAGTTCTTACATCAATAGCTATGGCACTGTACTGCCAAAAACACTGCTTTTAAGCATTCCATGTTTTCTTTTCTGTTTGCTTTAAACACATGATACACACAGGAGTTAGTACTTGATTGCGTAACCATTGTTTTTGATGACTGAAGCCATGCGTCTTGGCATGCTCTCCACCAGCTTCTGACATTGTTCTGCTGTCACAGCAGCCCATTCCTGTTGCACAAATTCAAACAAATTTGCTTTGTTTTTGGGCTTGTGGTTCTCCATTTTGAGTTTGATGATTTTCCATAGGTTTTCAACTGGATTCAGATCTGGTGATTGAGCAGGCCAAGGCATGGTGCGAATGTTGTGGTTCTCCATCCAGGCTTTAACTGACCTTGCTGTTTGGCAAGGGGCATTGTCTTGTTGGAAAATCCAGTCATTCGAGGCAGGAAAGAGTTTTCCAGCTGATGGAAGAAGACTGTTTTCAAGAGTAGCCCTGTACATGACCTGGTTCATTCGCCCTTCACACAATTGCATTTGCCCTGTTCCACTCATACTGAAACAACCCCAGATCATCACTGATCCACCCCCATGTTTTACTGTAGGGGCAAGACAGTCTGGTTTGTAGGCTTCTCCAGGCCTCCTCCTAACCAGTAAGTTAGCTGGAGTGGGCATCAACTCAAAATTGGATTCATCACTGAAGAGAACCTTAGCCCAATCATCAACAGTCCAATCCTTGTGATCCCTAGCAAAGAGTAACCGGGCCTTCCTGTGCCTTTCGTTGATGAAGGGCTTCTTCCGTGCTCTGTGTGACTTCAGACCAGCTTCAACAAGTCGGTTTCGAACTGTCCTTGCCGAACAAGTCACATTTCTCGACAGTGCCCACTCATTTTTAAGGTCCCTGGAGGTCTGACGACGATTCCTGACACAGGAACGGACGAGTGCACGGTCATCTCGTGGGGTAGAGAGACGTTTCCTGCCGCGGCCAGGTAGCAATTTGGTAGTGCCGTGTTCGGCTTGTTTTTTCTTGTTGTAATGAACAGCTGTCTTGGAGATCTTTAGTTTTTTTGCTACCTGTCTCTCACTCATGCCAATTTCCAGCAGTGCCAAGATGGCTGCCTTTGTGGCTTCACATAATTCTTTTGTTTTAGGCATTATGTGAGAGCTGACAACTTCTGAGTTGTGCTATGGCTTGAATGTAAGCAGGAAACCACTCTAAGCCTTTGCATGTGCAGTGCTGCTTATGACATGAAATGGCCTCTTATATACCCTGGGAATACAATTAAGCTTGAGAATGTCAAATAGGACATAAAGTATTATGTGATCAGCTGCATTTTTTGTCGTGTTCATTGTATTATACCTTTAGTGGTACCAGGTATTAAAATGAACAAGAAATTGAAGAAAACAAGGGTGGTCTAATAATTTTTTCCATGACTGTATATATATATATATATATATATATACATACATACACTGCCTGGCCAAAAAAAAAAGTTGGATTTAACTAAGCAAACAGGTAAGAGCCTCCTATTGGATAATTACTACATGGGTGATTATCCTTCAGCTGGAAACAAGTTATTTAACCCCAACTGATGCAATGAGTAGCTTCTAATTTCTTAAACAACCATGTCGAAAGACACATCCCGTGGTTGGGAAAAGATGTTAGTCTGTTTGAGAAGGGTCAAATCATTGGCATGCATCAAGCAGAGAAAATTTCTAAGGAGATTGCAGAAACTACTAAAATTGGGTTAAGAACTGTCCAAAGCATTATTAAAAACTGTAAGGATAGTGGGACTCTGGAGCAATGGAAGAAGGTCATGTGGTCTGATGAGTCCAGATTTACTCTGCTCCAGAGTAATTGGTAAGAAGAGAGGCAGATGAAGTGATGCACCCATCATGCCTAGTGCCTACTATACAAGCCTGTGGGGGCAGTGCTGTGATCTGGGGTTGCTGCAGTTGGGCAGGTCGAGGTTCAGCAACATTATGTGCCCAAAGAATGAGGTCAGCTGACTACCTGAATATACTGAATGACAAGGTTATTCCATCAATGGATTTTTTCTTCCCTGATGGCACGGGCATATTCCAAGATGACAATGCCAGGATTCATTGGGCTCAAATTGTGAAAGAGTGGTTCAGGGAGCATGAGACATCATTTTCAAACATGGATTGGCCACCACAGAGTCCAGACCTTAACCCCATTGAGAATCGAGAAGCGAGAGAGGCCCTCGCACAGAATAGGTCCTTCTCACAGTGCAGCCAAGACTGGCCAGTCTAGAGAGGATGCCAATAGAATCCACTCTATGCATTGAGGCAATCATTCTTGCCCACTGCACATGAATACCCATGGACAGCAACCTTCCCCTAACCATCCGGTAACCAGCAGTGGGCATGTCATTCTTTATGGCCACCACCACATTATCCAACTCCTCATCACTCATGGAGCTATAAAGCTCTGAAACAGACAGGCCAAAGTCTCTCATCCTCCTAAATATTGTGCGCTCAGAAACACCAAGCAGTTTGGCAATGCAGGGCAGTGAGAGGTTTGTCTGCAACATCTCAGCCAACTGCTCTCTGTCAATATCAAACCTCGGACGTCCTCTCAGACCAATTACAGATACCACTGCTGGATCTGGTGCTGTTAAATCCACATTTTGCCTGACAAGTCGAAAAACCTCCTGAAGAGCTTGGATAATAGCTTGGGGTAAGTCCACATGTCTTGCAAGTGCTTGCAGGAGGTACATTTCCTGGCGACACACAAACTCCATGAAATCCAGATCCAGTGGAGTTCGACTGAGAGCAACCTCAAATTTGGACAGGATTCGCTCAAGGATCTGACGTCTCAGAATATGCTGTGGAGAACAAAAAAGTGCACTTGAGGAAATGTCACATGTCAGACATCTATGGACTATTTTAAAAAGGCATATTCATTTTTGGGGGATAATTTTTTGTTTATAGGACAATTCCAGACAAATTCGACCTGGAGCTCTAATATTTTAGGTCTAAAAAAAGGAATGAGTAGCAATGAATGGTAGCGGACCGATCTTCGCTGTTTAGGCTGCTTACATCCCCAAAAACCACATTTTTTTCCACAGTGTCAGATGGCTATTCAAACATACACCGAGGGACTTGTTTACTTCAAGAAAGCGACATGTTTGTAAACAGAGCTGTAATACAAAGTCTCGCGAAGTCAACTCTGTCTGTGGAAAGACTTTATACTAGGCTATAAAACAATTCAATGGTGCAGCTCATGTATATTTGGTGTGAATGCTGACACAGCTATAGAAACCGCTCAACTATCAAAATGTTCAGCTTTTTAAGCTCTTTCAGCCTTATACTTTTCAGCCTTTTAGCTTTTCAGTTCAGTTCAGTTCAGTTCATTCAGCTTTTTCAAAAAAAAATTTAATATGGAAGCAAATGGGAAAATCTTAAAATCCTCTTCAAAACTCATCCACTTTCAACCTCTTCTTGTCCCTCATACTTTGAGCTACAGACACCATTATACTTTCTCCAATTTACAAGACTTTGAACTATTAACTATATAACCCTAACCCCGAAATCACTTCAGCCTTCAGCATTCACACTGCATTTTCGCAGGAAAATTTTTCTAGTTACAAAATGTTATCGGACTGAATGGATCAATTTCTGAATCAGCCTACCATTTTTCAGCCGCTCCGTGATTCAGCGGCGGCTGTCAATTCTGGACCGTTCCCTCTCATATTTTAAACTAGTAAAATAAAATATCTCTTACGTGAGGCGTTTCCACAGCCATTTCATAGGAGCCGCTGAAAGGGGTATGCAACTGGAAGAAACAGAATCTCTACTAACCATACACTGTATGCTACCAAAGTCCTCTGATGCTAATAACGTTACCAAAGATACTACCGTCTTTGACATTACTTGACCGCCTGATCTGAGAAGCGCATGCGTGAATTTGTCCGCTGTCTTCTTTATTTTTAATGGCGGTTCGGCATCCAGCTTATTGGTGCATTACCGCCACCTTCTGTTCTGGAGTGTGAATCAGACAATAGACTTACAATCTACCGAATAATAATGTTTGATGGCTTAACCACTAGAACAATCTTAATGTTAGCAATGTCACAATGTCAATTTTTAAAAATTGTATTTCTATGGTTTGTTTTACTGTTCGATATAGTAGTAATTTGAAAATTAACAACTGGTGGGGAAAAAAGTAAGAGTCTAAAATACCACACTGTTTTCTCAGTGAAACCTGCAATTAGTGGAGTATGAAAATAAAGAGTAACACTTGGAGATGGACAAGTCAATACTGATTGAATAATGATGACATCCTCAGATAAAGCATTCGGCCGATAGTCGAACCTCGGATTCAGGAGGAACAATGCGGTTTTCGTCCTGGCCGTGGAACACTGGACCAGCTCTATACCCTCAGCAGGGTGCTGGAGGGTTCATGGGAGTTTGCCCAACCAGTCCACATGTGTTTTGTGGACTTGGAGAAGGCATTCGACCGTGTCCCTCGTGGCATTCTGTGGGGGGTGCTTCGGGAGTACGGGGTCGAGGGCCCTCTACTAAGGGCTGTACGGTCCCTGTACGACCGGAGCAGGAGCTTGGTTCGCATTGCCGGCAGTAAGTCAGACCTGTTTCCAGTACATGTTGGACTCCGGCAGGGCTGCCCTTTGTCACCGGTTCTGTTCATTATTTTTATGGACAGAATTTCTAGGCGCAGTCATGGGCCGGAGGGGATCTGGTTCGGGAGCCACCGGATTTCATCTCTGCTTTTTGCAGATGATGTTGTCTTGTTGGCTCCTTCGAGCCGGGACCTCCAGCATGTTCTGGGGCGGTTTGCAGCCGAGTGTGAAGCAGTTGGGATGAGAATCAGCACCTCCAAGTCTGAGGCCATGGTTCTCGACCGGAAAAAGGTGGCTTGTTCCCTCCAGGTTGGGGGAGAGTTCCTGCCTCAAGTGGAGGAGTTTAAGTATCTCGGGGTCTTGTTCACGAGTGAGGGAAGGATGGAGCGTGAGATTGACAGGCGGATCGGTGCGGCGGCCGCAGTAATGCGGTCGTTGTATCGGTCTGTCGTGGTGAAGAGAGAGCTGAGCCGAAAGGCGAAGCTCTCGATTTACCGGTCAGTCTACGTTCCTACCCTCACCTATGGTCATGAACTTTGGGTCATGACCGAAAGAATAAGATCCCGGATACAAGCGGCCGAAATGAGTTTCCTCCGCAGGGTGGCAGGGCGCTCCCTTAGAGATAGGGTGAGGAGCTCTGTCACGCGGGAGGAGCTCGGAGTAGAACCGCTGCTCCTCCACATCGAGAGGAGTCAGCTGAGGTGGCTCGGGCATCTGTATCGGATGCCCCCTGGACGCCTCCCTCGGGAGGTGTTCCAGGCATGCCCCACCGGGAGGAAGAGACCCCGAGGAAGACCCAGGACACGCTGGAGTGACTATGTCACCCGGCTGACCTGGGAACGCCTTGGGATCCTCCCGGAGGAGCTGGAGGAAGTGTCCGGGGAGAGGGAAGTCTGGGTATCCCTGCTCAGGCAGCTGCCCCCGCGACCCGGCCCCGGATAAGCGGAAGATAATGGATGGATGGATGGATGGATGGATAAAGCATTCTTAAATGGCGGAGTTCATATCACCCCTCTCATAGTTATTCGTTAAAAAAATAAATTGCCCTTCAGAGATTGGGCACATCCTCAAGCTTACAGTGAGGGTGATGAAGTTAAAGATCTGAGAGTAGGTTACTATCAAATGTATTGTAGATACCTTGCTGTCATATGCACATGTCACTAGGCCTTGGTTACTGTGCGTTTTTTTCTGGATATTAGCGTTCCTTTCTCATGGTGAACACATAAACTATATACATGATACAGTGCCAGTCAACAATTTGGACACACCTATTCATGGGCTTTTCTTTACATTATACCATTGACTACCTTTTAGAATAATAAAATATATTCAAAAAATCTGATAGAGAGACTTAACTTTTTTATTATTGTTCTCAAATTTATAGGAACATTCTCTTCTCTTCTTGAACACAGACAAGATTTATACATGGTTGCTCTCAAGGCAGAACCGATTTCTCAAAAACCTCATTAAGGAGTAATAGACTAGTTTGACAGAAAACTCATTTATGCATGACCAAACTCCCTACTGTAACTAACAGCCTGTGTCATAATGCTCACAAACTCTGGATAAGAGCTGAGGTGCTTTGTGGGAAATGGTACTGAGTTGGAGCATGCATTAACTACTGGAAAGCATGTGGTGTGTGTACCATAGCGCACTCCACAATCATGGTCAAATTCAATTTGAATCCTAAATCTCCCTCTCTCTGTGGACGTGATGGGGACATGTGCCTGGCCAGTAAGCCATTGAAGGATGGAACTGACAGTGATCTTGTTTTTGTCCTTCATCTCAACTTCATCGCTCTCCAGTTCATCTGTTGTCTCCATCTCTCTCCCAAGTCCATCATCAAGGTCACTGTCCGTGTTCTTCATGGTGATCTCCCTCTTGTCTACCACAGAGCTCTTTTCTTCCTCTGAAACAAGTTGGCAATTAAAAATCAATACATAGAAATGCATAACTTAACCCAAGCAATGTTAATAAATTTACCTATTACTTTTAAATGCTGTTTTTTAAAAGTATATGGATATTTTCATGAAGAGAACCAAATTAGGTATTCCTGCTTCATGTCATTGTTTCATTCTCAAAACAGAACCATCTGAGCGTGAGATTTTAAATGAAGTTTTTACAACCAGGAGAAATATTCTTAAGCAAAATCCACTACAGTACTATAGTATCAGGAAACTGAAAATAATGACTAAAAAAGTTGGGGGGAAAAAAAAAGACTAAAATCAAAATCCAGTTACACTGACTAAATGTTGAAAAGAACAAACAACTAAAATTTGACTTAACCAACTCCAACTTTCAGTAGGTGACTAAGACTAAAACTACATTTAAAAAGCTTGTCAAAATGAACACAGCTTCAAATAGTGACACACACACACACACACGCACACACAGGAGTAAGACAGTGATACAGAGTTATCAAAGAGAGGAGAATACAAACAGATCTAATCTGTCATAATTGTGCTGAAAATAAAGAGGTTACATTATATTCAAAGACACAAATAGGTTCATAGAATTTCAGGGCAGTAGTATCACCTTCATCTTCAATGCTCTGGATGAAATCTTGCAAGAAGTTCACGATCTTTGATTCCTTCTGGCGTCTCAGCGAGCCAGGCTCACTGAAGATTGGAAACATGCATCCCATCATGAATTCAGCGTCAGGCTTAGGGAGAGGAAAAAACACAAAATGCTTTATGGTCAATATACAATCTAGGTTTCAGTTTCAGAAAAAAAAATCATGTAATGACATACTACTGACCTTTCCCAAAAGCCCAGGAACAAACAGCTGGTGAAAGTTGTGTGGTTGCTCTACCATCATCTCACACAAGCCATACAGCTTCATGCCTGAGCACATCTGCTGCAGCATCGGCAGGATGCGGACACATGAGTGCAAGATAATGGCCCTACAATTTAGTAGCACATATAAATTGGAAAAGGGGACAAACTGGATGTTAGCTGCAAACAACAAAAATATAAATCATGAATAAAATGATTTGAGTATAAAAGAAAGAAAATGGATGACTGTAAAACATAAGTAGAATAATTAGAATGACAATAATGTCACAAATAAAACACTGTGAAAATGGACATACTTTAACATTGCATCCTTCTTCTACTGTGTTACAGGACCACTGTACCCGCATGCTACTATTCTGTCAAGGAGGTCGATCAGAGCATCAGGTTCAGCCATCTCAAGCTTTGAAATTTGAAAAACAGTATCATTAATGAGATCATTGGAAACCTACTGATTCTTTAGAATTTATAAATATTAACACTACAGAGAAGTGTCCATCAAGCAAACTACATTAAACCAATTTAATGCAATATGAAGGAGCATTTGAGCAGAAGAACCTCTTCCATAAGCTGTCTGAGCTCTGGATCAGTCACATCATCTTTGGAGATCATCTCTTTGTCAATCTCCCCTGTGGAGATGTAGCCATAGCACCATTCTCGAAAAAAGTTAGGAGGAGGACCACCTTGTGTAATGCTGACAGCAATAATCTCTCCAACAGTCCTGTCGTAACAAAGTGTAAATTAAAGCATAGAAAACAACAAATGTACGTACACATGAATGTTACATTGCAGAACACTATTCTACATACTTGAAATTCTCTTTATGGTAGTCGGTGATAGAATACTTTGGGGTTTTCCCTGTATGCCCTCCCTGAAAGAATGTGGCTTCAACCCCTCCCATCATTTCTGTGATTGAAAGCAAAAATTGATCAATAGACAAAGAAATGAACAACACAGATCATATAAAACCATGAACCTTTTTGAAAACAGATTGCATGCAACCAGGGAACAGCCACAACAAACCATATGGAATATCTCCATTGCATATAAGGAGGAATAACACATACCAGTTAAGAATTCCAGCCTGAGAGCCCCATTGTCTATTCCCGCTTCTCCAATGAAGGACACACGGAGGGAATTTTTTGGAGAAGTTCTCTTTTGACGCCTCCACTGCTTCATACCCCTGTTAAACATGTCCTCTCGTGTGACACAAATGTTGAAAATCGCTGTGGTGTCAACATGTCTACTAAGTGTGTTGATGGCTTCTGCAAGACTTGAAGGAAAAAACAAAGTTATTTAGACTGTAAAGAAACAGGGAAATCAGTAATATGAGTTTCTGGAGACAAGTTTAAGAGGCAGGGAAAATGTTTAGCTGTACCTGGTGGACTGTTTGTGTCTCCCTTTCAGTTCTTCTTCACTGCTATCTTTTTCCTCCTTGTTCAAATCAATGATGTGAGCCTCTTGCAATGCACTGGAAGCAAAGATTTAAGGTGAGATGCCTTCATCAGTGGAACTCCAAATTATGGCTAACAATTTAACACTACGCAAGAATAAACAAAGTGAATAAAGAATGTGTTAGATGTGCATAATAGGGGAAAAACCTCTCTTGGCAGGTGCTGGCATGTACTTCAACAAAATACTCCGGAAACAACTCTGAGCACAAAGGACAGGCCACCTTATGAACACAGAAAACAGAGCACATTTTAAAGTGAAACTGTCAGACACAAAATGTCAGCAAAATGTCATGTGTATTAATTTACCTGACCAGCATTGTTTTTACCTTATCATCTATTTTGTGAGAGGAGTTTGTACATGGGAGCACACCAGGAGATGCCTATAATAAAATGTAGAAAGGTCAATCAATCATGCATCCCATGAAAAGAGTTTAATCAAACAGATACAAATGAGTGAGCTTACATTCCCAGGACTGATCAAACCTGGAGACTTCTGTGGTCACATCTGGGGCCAAATTCTGAAACAGTGATCATCAAAGAGCTATAGTTCCAGTGAATAAGGACAATGATCACTCTGCATAGTTAACATTGGGATAACATTACAGTTAACATTACCTGTTCAAAATCTATGCTGTCAGAAAAATTGCCCGGCTCACACTTCTGGGCATGTAAAGCCAGCAGCTGAACAGGCAGGCTCTGAAGACAAATGGCACATCGTGCTCTTGGCATCTTTTCAAACTCCTTTGATGAGTAGGGCAGAGGAGAGGTGTCCAAGGTTTCCTGGATGGGCATGATGTAGAGACAGCCCTTTCCACCAAAAGCTTTGGAAAGGTAAGCCCCTGTGTAACCCTCTGCCTCAGGTGCCAGAACACTTTTTCGCACAGTTTTCGCTGGCCTGATCCTCCTGTTTAGAAGCATGTGTAATTGTGTAGAGACAGACAAACTGTTTGTTATTGCAATGCACTCCAAAATTTACACCTACATAAGATATAGGAGGATTAATGGGCAAATGTTAACCAGATATTATTACAGTAGTAGTAGATAGAGGAAATTTTATTTAATTTTATTCAGCTGCCAAAATATTATACCACAGAGTTGAACTTATTAAGGGGGACTATGTCTTACCAGCAGCTTTATATAGCATCCAGGCCCCTTCCAGTGGTACCATTTTTGAATATGTGTCCATGAGTATCATTGATATCTATGGGGAAAGGGAAAAACAAGTGTGCAGTTACTACGGTAACCCTAACCCCATGTCATCTCTGTTCAGGTGGAGTTGGTATGGTACCATTCCACTGAATTGGGAAACTACAGTTAGAGCTGTGCACTATGACGATATATATCGTGTGATGATAGAAAAACACCTATTGTTTCATATTATGATCTCTCACTTGTTTAGTTTTGTCGCAAAACACACTCTTTACAGCAACATATATCTGTCCAACTTTTGCGTCGATACATTAATAAATTACTCTTATTGGCTTTTTACTTGCAAAGCTTTTATTCCAAATTCAGTAACGTAACTAGTGTAGTTGCAATTAACTCTCCAACTCTCCATTGCTGTATGTCTCTGCTCTGCTCCACTGTGCTCCGTGTGTGGAGGGCCTGAGCCCCGCCCACAGTGAAACAACAAGCACACGAGAGGAGAAGAGGAACTAACACGGCCATAAATGACAGCAAAATGCAGTAGACTATATTTATTTGTTATACAATTAATTTATGTGCACTCATTTCATTTCAGCTCAGTGTGAGAGATTCTACTGCATTTTGCTGTAATTTATGTTCACGCTAATCTCTTCTGTGTTTCAGAGTGGCCAGGACTGTCCCTAAACACACCTGCAGCTTGGCTGGCTGGGGGGGACTATTTATTAGTTTATTTTACATTAAATGTGCACATCTCCACCCCTCTCTTATTATTTTCCTTCTATCTTACCTGGGAATGGTCAGCATTTTCTGGAATACTGATAGTCCTCCTCCCGAGTCCAGCCTGGAGAAGGAACATCTCATCAGCGGACGTGCTCCAGATCCGGCTCTTTCCCTCTATTACTCTTTTAAACAGTAAGAATGAGTTGATTATATTGTATTTTTTCCATCTTTGCTGAGCATAAGATTTGTTCAGAATTAAATAAAAGCCTCTCCCATATAGATATATATATATATAGCCTGTCTCAAATATAGGCTAGCAGCTGGAGAAATAGCCTACTATATTGACACACATCTGCATCTGGACATAGGCCTATGTGCTGCTCTCATATCGAGATATTATTAACTATAGGTGTAGGAACTTATGTCCATCGCCTCTGCATTAGCTTGAGGCTTTGTTGTTCTTGTTAACCCTTTTCATCTGGATGAAGAAGATTTACATGAAGGAGGCGCCTTTCAGGCACATCTTATCTCCTGGCAGAGAGGACAGTGCCTCTCTGGACCATAAAGACTTCAAACGAGGACAGTTTTAATTAATTTACAACTAAACTCCCATTTCTGAACTCTCTTTCCCCTTTGAACAGAACCTCCTCACACAGGTCATGAAGTTACCTGTGACAGTTCACCAGGAGGGACGAACGAATGTCTTCAGAATGTGTTAATACAATGTCTTTACATTTGCAGATTAAGTAACACGCCTGATCACTTTCTACCTATTTCTCTCTCTGTCTCTACGACTTCTGATCCACAAACACCCACAGAGTGGACATCGGACACCTTCTGACGTGTTTTTCCATGCTGTTACTCTGTCTTTTTTAATTTACGACTTATGCCTGGTACCTTATCTGCTCACATTCCAAACCAAATGGTCTCTGTATTCTTCCAGATTTCAGACCATTTCTAATTAACCATTAAGTCAGTATCTCACAATCTTATTTCTAACATATTAAGAAACAGTAAGAGAAGCTCATAAAACTGATCTTTCTCCCGTTTCTCTACGATTAAGATTGACTGAGATCAAATTTTAATGTTTAATCTGTACTGTGTTCGGTGGAACCACAGCACCTCCTGATGGTGAGTCCTGATACAGTTGGACGAGAAATATTCTGTTTAATATGTTCATGGTTATAACCAGTAAATGACTCTGATATGTCTTTGTTTTAACAAGTATTAAGCTGAATATGTATAATTAATGTTTAATCACGTCATAATCCTTGTCATGATAGACAAAGTACATCTATTGAGCCATGGTGAGAAACTGAGAAGGTGAAGCACGGTTTAGTTCAGTGAGTTTCTGTGAATCTTAACACCTCCACTAAATCTTGGAGATAAAAGCCGGTAAGCCCCGCCTAGACACGCCTCGATTTGCAAGTAATAAAACGGAGAGATCACGTCTCTCGGTCCAGAGTTTTTTGTTTAGTTTCAGTTTGTTTACAGTTTTGTTTTTGTTCAGTTTAATTTTGTTTAAGTTTTTCTTTTGTAACTTATTTTGAAGCTCTTTACTTTACTTTGAAACACGCTCCAAGACAGCGATCTCAACAGAAGTGCTCACGCGTTGATTTTTCTCATTTTATATTTTTCGCAGTATTGATTAGCTTCTTTTATTAAGTTTGTACCAGAACGAAGTTCTGTTTTAATTTGTTTTATACCGTTAAGTATCGTAACCCGCTTTTGAAGAAGTGAACTTAATTTAGATTACCTTGCATTAACTAACAACGGAAAACACGCCTGATCAACGTATCCTCCTCAGTTATTTTATTCAAGAAGTTAAATCTAGTTTACAAAGTCAGAGCCTGAAAACCACTCGAAGAAACGAAGAAGAACATCTTTATCACAATCATCATCACGACACAGCAACTTGCTGTGTCCGAGACCGTGCAAGCGGTTTCCAACGAAAGACAGACTCTGTGACAAGCCCCCAGCGCTCGCTAGCGGTATCATCCCGCTGGGCATTGAGCCAAGATCTGCACCGGATCGGTACGGGACCAGCTGCCCTCTTCCTAAGACAAAGGACCGAGGTGCCCAACCGACTGATACCGGACAAGCTGACCCCGGCCATCGGACCGGGACTGACTGACTGCTAGAGCTGCAAAACACCTGAGGAAATCCGCTGCCGCGGACTCAACACCTCTGCGGTGAAAGTAGGCTCTCCATCACTCACAACAGCTGGATTCACACATGATACATGAGATGGTGTCTATGGCTCTGATTCTGATCTTTTAGCTTAAAAGCAATTCGGTTAGGGTCTCGTTAGTATTAAAAATTACTCTCGTAATCTTTAAATGCTTCAACCTAACTCATAATCTCACCATCAGCCCATATTCCACTAATAACCCATTACTTAGTTATTCCATATTTTCTGTTACCTGTTGTTATTCATTTAAATTGCCATTTCATTTATTTAACCTGAATTATTTAGTCAATAAACATATTAACCGTATGTCGTTGTCTGTGCAGGTTTGTTTTTAATGTGGAGAACCGATGGATATGTGTAGAATCTCACTACTTCATATATGAGATGAATAAATTGATCTGAAATTGATTAAAATTGATACAAGTTAAACTTGTCCAGTCGAATTTGATTAATTACCTCCGGATTATTCAAATAGACAAAATAACGGAGGTGGTGCCCCATTAACGAGTGTTTAAATTACATTTATCATTAGTGTATCTCCTACATATTATTATGGTGCCCCGTGTGAGGCCACCTAAAACCACAGTTCTCTGCATTAAATTGATTCCTACAGACAAACATCGGTTTTAATAATCAAAAACACAAAGCTGTTTTAATGTTGTTTGGCTGTCCACCGAGTGATTAGTGCAATACTTAACCTTATATTCTCTACTGCATATACCTTGAATTGTGTGTGAGCATAAAACTTCGCTGAGATTTGATTTCGCTGCTTAATATGAAATTAATGTGTATGGATGCTGCGTTGTAACCAGATCCGTGTGTGATAAAGAGCCTTCAACATCCCCGCATGTTGGAAATTAATGTGTAGATGCTGCGTTGTACCAGACCTATGATTTAAAGAGTTGTTAAACGCCGCCGTGCGTTAATGCTTCATGTACAGATTCTGCGCTGTAATCACCAGATCTGTGAGTTAAAATTGTTCAGCGCCGCCGTGCGTTAATGTTTCGTGAACAGATCCTGCGTTGTACCAGGTCTGTGATTTATTTGCATGCATAAGTGTCGCTGCACACTTCTTAAAGTAACCGGTTTGATGAATCATAAGCTGTTGCGCTGTGCCAAAGCTTAGAGATTCAGCTGAGATAAAGTCTATATCTACCGCGATGTTCCGGAGATATTTGTAACTTGCTCAGACCCTCGTGTGTTCTGATTTAGATTAGCTACCTAAACAGAAAACAACTGTGCAAACAGTGAGAGGTTTATTTGATCTACCCCGTGTAGTATCAAGATTGGTTGCTATGGCAACAATCTCGTTCAGAAGACAGTATATTTGACTGTGTAAAGGAGGACAGAAAACCTCTACCAGTTGAAATTGTGAAAACACAAGTAAATGAATGCAATGCTAGTTGCTGGTTGAATGTTTTCTGAAGTGCTGAAAAACTTGTTGGTGCTAAAATTAAAGTGGCAGGATTCACTGCGTGTGACCAGTGAACTCAACTGCTGTAACTTTGTCTTAGAGAAATTAACCCTCCAGAGTCAAACCGTCACTGACCCAAGCCTTGAAAAACAAGGGGGGTATATCAGTGGGCGGAGCTAAAAAGTCCCTCCTCTAGACTCTTCTTCGTGTAAGCCTTGTTAAAATTAAATTCTGCGATAGCGCCCCTGGTGGCCGACTCTGTAAAACCTCCGAAGTTGCGATAGCGCCCTCTGTAGGACGATTCGGTAAAAGATTTTTATTTTGTGATAACTTCTTCTAATGACCAACTCTGTGAATATTAAATTTGTAACAACACCCCTGGTGGCTGATTCTGTTAACAACAAATACATTTGAATAGCATATTCTGCTGGCTAACTTGATTAATTGAATTTTGTCTTTCAGCTTTAATAGACTGAAATCCCACACAGGTACTTGCTAAATTGTATTATTGGAAACCTGTGATACTGCAATAACTACTATAGTGAATTAATGTGTCTCATTATTCAGGTAAATCGAATAATTAAGTTGTAAATTACGAATTTGACAACTTTAACCAGATTTGACAACTTTATTCCAAATTCAATTGAAATTTTTGTTGTATTACTTGGAATTTGATCTTGATATATGCTACGTGCATGCAAGTCAAAGAATTAAGCTGTTAACTACACATCCAAGTACTTTTAATCGAAAAACACATTTAGATCGAATACTTTAGTCATTGTTGTTAACACATTAGCTGTCAAATCCTTTGAAATCCAAAACGTCTGCTGTTTTTGAGCTTCACAAATTGAGTTAATTAACCAAGCAAACCCCACCTCTAATTGAAAACAATTAGAATTTAAAAAGCTCAAATAAAATAAATAAATAAAACAAAGTAAATAGAATTTTGAATTGAATTTTTTCTTCTAAAAACAATGGCAGGGCCCGGTGATTCTGACACCGTGAGCCTAGTGAATCCCTTAGACAATCTAGATTCAGTAATATTGGATCTCACCACAGAGTTGCTACCAGATTATGCAGATAAAATCCAGAAGACCGACCCTAGTGAGCTACATGAAATAATGTCCGCGTTAGTACACCAGTCCCTGACTGAAGAAATGAAAGGAAAAGACAGAGAGAAAATGTTAGGGATGATGGTTATCGTGATGTCTGCACAACAAAAACGCAGAGATCAACTGCTAGAGAACGCTTTAGCTGAAATAACCCCTAAAAAGCAACATGAGAAAACTAAAGAGTCCTTAACTAAAGCAGAAGACTGCATTAACCGACTTGAGTCTCAGGTTAAAGCACAAAAAGAGGAACAGACTGAAATGCAGGAAGGAAACTCAGAGCTCAAACAAGTCCTTCACGCCCAAGGGCCAGAGCTAGATAAAACAGAATATGAACTTGGAGAAGTAACTAAACATCTTGAAGATGCTAACAAAGACCTTGGAAAAGCAACCAAGGAAAATAAGGAGCTAAAAAGTAAGCTCAAAGTTTGGGACAGGGCCAGAGAAAGGGAAAGGAAATGTCTACATGACATGCAACAGGCACTAAAAGAAGCCAGGGACCAAGTTAACGAATCCCATCTTGAACAGATGGAACAAGAGGCAGAGCTCAAAGAGGTTAAAAGGGAATTAAAACACTCCTTTGAGTATAGTTCATTCCCAAAAGCGCCTGCAGGTGCAAACTCTCATGAGGAAAACAAAGAGAGCAGATTCCACAGGAACGCTCAATTAGGCACGTCCCCGCCACGATCTATGTCACCCATAGATCCCGTTGTCCAGTCTCGGACTGACAGGGACCTGCGTGACCGAGATAAAAGGTCTCCCTCCTCTCAGCCTCTCCCTCCTCCGAGCGCGCAATATTCGCGAAACCCCTCCGACAGGGACCTAGATAAAATAGCTCGAAACATAATGCATTTCGAACCCAAACCTGGTGCCTTTAATGAAACTCACAGGCAATTTGACCCTGAATTTTTTCCCAACCCTCCCACCCAAATGATCGGCATTGCCGCTCAAGCTCAGGTAGTAGCCAATGCTCCTGTCGACTCTTCAGGACCGAGACGCTCCGGTCCTGACTTGAAATACTTGCATGACGCACGCACTGCCTTGCGCATTGTCGAGGGCCTCCTTGTACATGTCTCCGACGCTCTCACTTCACCTGCATTCGTGGTGCCTCAGAGCCACAGGGGGGTGATGCTAATGCAGGCCCATAACTCTCCATGCGCAGGACATAGGAAAGCCAAAGCAACATACCAGGCACTCCAACAAGTAGCCTATTGGCCACACATGCAGGAAAATGTAGCAAACTACATCAAAGACTGCTCAATTTGCTGTCAGGCCCAACTGTCAAACCTGCTTCACAGAGCTCCCTTCCCACGAAGGGGCCACAGAGCCTACTATGACCAAAAAGTGTCCCATGACAAAGTCGAAGTGGGGGACAAGATTTGGTACTACACCTCTGCTCCCCTGACTAGAAAGGCCAACCAAAACACCAGAAGACTTGCCCGCAAGCTTCTGCCCCAAAAGCTCAAAGTAAACAAAGGCCAGAAAGAGCAGACACTTAAGTGGATCCATCGCAACCAGATGAAACCACACAAAAACCCCATGGGACTTGACAGGGATGCAAACTTCTCTGATAGGTCATAAATAAGGATAAAACCTTTAAAGCACCTAAAAGTGCCAATCGCGAGTAGAATTTTTTTTTTTTGTCAACAAAGGTCACTGTTGTTCGCGTCATTTACAAAGTTGAATTGAGAAATAGGCTTTGTAAATTAACCTGCTAATTTAAACTGCTTAACTAAATACAGTCCTTTGATTTAACCAAAACTAATTGATTCAAAGTGGGGGTTAATCTAACACGTTTGCCCTTTGGTCCAAAGTGTATAATAAATTGAAAAGTAGGATCAAAACCAAAACTCTGAGATTGTTCGCAAGGAACATCCCAGACTGTTGATCACCAGCTGTCGTCTACACACAAAGAAAGTGTTTATCAGAATGACAGACTCGACTTACAGGTTACAGCAGTTGCAGAAGTTCACTGTCACTCAATCAGAACTGAGTAATTTAGTTACAGACCTAAACAATTAATTGGTGAAATCCTTGATAAAGCTATCAGCTATAAAGCTTGTAAGAATATTTTGTTTGTTAAATCTTGGACTCTCTACAGTTCATGCTGTAAGTTTATTCACAGTAAAATCGTCATGAATGTGAATTACATGCTGAAATCCCAGACATCAGAGCGCAGATCAACCAACAACAGCAGGTGCTACAAACATAAGCCAATCATTGTAGAGCATCATTTTGGTGGTCGAAACCCACAGTGAAGCTCTGAATAAAACTCTCCTTGCTATAATCAGAATTAGAATCAGAAATACTTTAGTGATCCCTGAAGGGATATTGCTTGTGTTACAGCTGCTCCCATTCAGTTTTAGAAAATAAGCAGAAATGTACATCTATATGAACAGTGTAATAAATATTTACGTGAGTAATCATTCTCCTTTCAGTCATGTCAGTTGATTATGCTCACACACAACCTGTCAGTTCGTTATGGCAGACACGCTGAGAGACATTGGATCCTCAGTGAACAGCTCAGCCATAAATAAGATTCTTCTGCATCTTATCCCACTGTTTCTGGTGAAGTAAATTTATCCACCATTACCAGAGAACGTTATCCTATACACTGAAAATTTAGCTCCATCATTTGGACACAAACCAATATGAAATCAAGAAATCTAAATTTTTCGACAAACACACACTTGAGTTAGAGCAAAACACTCTTACTCAAGTGCAGTGATCAGTTATTGATAGCGACACTCACAGTTAGTTGATAACAGTTACTATTGACAGTTCTATAACAGGCTCCTTAATTCTATAAGATTAAGAGTAGAACTTTCCACTAACCAAGTTAGTATTATCAGTACTGTTTTCCCTTATTTTTTTTTTACTATATGATTAGACCTTAGCACATGCCAAAGTCAGACACCATCTCTGATCATAAAGTGTGCCACCTGTGCTCCTCGACGATGGACATCATGACTTCATCGATCCAAAGTTCCCGCTACTACGGTCATTCAGATCGAAGTGGGGGATATGTAGGAACTTATGTCCATCGCCTCTGCATTAGCTTGAGGCTTTGTTGTTCTTGTTAACCCTTTTCATCTGGATGAAGAAGATTTACATGAAGGAGGCGCCTTTCAGGCACATCTTATCTCCTGGCAGAGAGGACAGTGCCTCTCTGGACCATAAAGACTTCAAACGAGGACAGTTTTAATTAATTTACAACTAAACTCCCATTTCTGAACTCTCTTTCCCCTTTGAACAGAACCTCCTCACACAGGTCATGAAGTTACCTGTGACAGTTCACCAGGAGGGACGAACGAATGTCTTCAGAATGTGTTAATACAATGTCTTTACATTTGCAGATTAAGTAACACGCCTGATCACTTTCTACCTATTTCTCTCTCTGTCTCTACGACTTCTGATCCACAAACACCCACAGAGTGGACATCGGACACCTTCTGACGTGTTTTTCCATGCTGTTACTCTGTCTTTTTTAATTTACGACTTATGCCTGGTACCTTATCTGCTCACATTCCAAACCAAATGGTCTCTGTATTCTTCCAGATTTCAGACCATTTCTAATTAACCATTAAGTCAGTATCTCACAATCTTATTTCTAACATATTAAGAAACAGTAAGAGAAGCTCATAAAACTGATCTTTCTCCCGTTTCTCTACGATTAAGATTGACTGAGATCAAATTTTAATGTTTAATCTGTACTGTGTTCGGTGGAACCACAGCACCTCCTGATGGTGAGTCCTGATACAGTTGGACGAGAAATATTCTGTTTAATATGTTCATGGTTATAACCAGTAAATGACTCTGATATGTCTTTGTTTTAACAAGTATTAAGCTGAATATGTATAATTAATGTTTAATCACGTCATAATCCTTGTCATGATAGACAAAGTACATCTATTGAGCCATGGTGAGAAACTGAGAAGGTGAAGCACGGTTTAGTTCAGTGAGTTTCTGTGAATCTTAACACCTCCACTAAATCTTGGAGATAAAAGCCGGTAAGCCCCGCCTAGACACGCCTCGATTTGCAAGTAATAAAACGGAGAGATCACGTCTCTCGGTCCAGAGTTTTTTGTTTAGTTTCAGTTTGTTTACAGTTTTGTTTTTGTTCAGTTTAATTTTGTTTAAGTTTTTCTTTTGTAACTTATTTTGAAGCTCTTTACTTTACTTTGAAACACGCTCCAAGACAGCGATCTCAACAGAAGTGCTCACGCGTTGATTTTTCTCATTTTATATTTTTCGCAGTATTGATTAGCTTCTTTTATTAAGTTTGTACCAGAACGAAGTTCTGTTTTAATTTGTTTTATACCGTTAAGTATCGTAACCCGCTTTTGAAGAAGTGAACTTAATTTAGATTACCTTGCATTAACTAACAACGGAAAACACGCCTGATCAACGTATCCTCCTCAGTTATTTTATTCAAGAAGTTAAATCTAGTTTACAAAGTCAGAGCCTGAAAACCACTCGAAGAAACGAAGAAGAACATCTTTATCACAATCATCATCACGACACAGCAACTTGCTGTGTCCGAGACCGTGCAAGCGGTTTCCAACGAAAGACAGACTCTGTGACAAGCCCCCAGCGCTCGCTAGCGGTATCATCCCGCTGGGCATTGAGCCAAGATCTGCACCGGATCGGTACGGGACCAGCTGCCCTCTTCCTAAGACAAAGGACCGAGGTGCCCAACCGACTGATACCGGACAAGCTGACCCCGGCCATCGGACCGGGACTGACTGACTGCTAGAGCTGCAAAACACCTGAGGAAATCCGCCGCCGCGGACTCAACACCTCTGCGGTGAAAGTAGGCTCTCCATCACTCACAACAGCTGGATTCACACATGATACATGAGATGGTGTCTATGGCTCTGATTCTGATCTTTTAGCTTAAAAGCAATTCGGTTAGGGTCTCGTTAGTATTAAAAATTACTCTCGTAATCTTTAAATGCTTCAACCTAACTCATAATCTCACCATCAGCCCATATTCCACTAATAACCCATTACTTAGTTATTCCATATTTTCTGTTACCTGTTGTTATTCATTTAAATTGCCATTTCATTTATTTAACCTGAATTATTTAGTCAATAAACATATTAACCGTATGTCGTTGTCTGTGCAGGTTTGTTTTTAATGTGGAGAACCGATGGATATGTGTAGAATCTCACTACTTCATATATGAGATGAATAAATTGATCTGAAATTGATTAAAATTGATACAAGTTAAACTTGTCCAGTCGAATTTGATTAATTACCTCCGGATTATTCAAATAGACAAAATAACGGAGGTGGTGCCCCATTAACGAGTGTTTAAATTACATTTATCATTAGTGTATCTCCTACATAGGCCTTCTATCTTTTTTTTTTCTTTTTTTTTCAAATAATTTTTTAATATTACGTTTATAATTTTCAGGGAGAAAGAAGTAGATCTAGAATATGAACAAAACAGTTTTACCAAAATAAAAAATGTACAGTCTGTGTGCAACAGGACCCAAGTTACAAAAAATGATCAGCGTTTTATCAGATTAATGTCAACGATGGAGGAAAGAAAAGACAGCACTCAGACAAACATATTGAAGTTCATTGCTCTGTGTGACATTTTGCAAACATTCAAGTCAAGACACCAAATCACAATACATGTCATTCAGGCATTCAGGTCTGTGTGGTTTGTCCCGTTTGTCCTAGTGGTGTTGCCTTACCTTGCTGTCCACTTGGCGAATTCGCTCAACCAATTATATTCGGGATACAATGGTGATTGGCATGCACCCCAGGCCCGCCCCCTTGCTGACAAAAACCGCCCACTAAAAAAAAATCACTCACGCGCGAGCAGGGGAAAGTTTTCCGAGCGAGGAGAGGAGAGATTCGCGAGCGAGCAGTCTGCACTCGCGTGAGCAGGGGAAAGTATTGCGAGCGGACTCTGTGCACGCTCGAGCTGTTTTTTTCCTCGCAGGCTACAATATTGCTCAAGGGGGCAGAGATGCAAGATACAAAATAGCTTGCGAGTGCTTTGAAAGCGCTCAAAAAAAAATGCGCGCGCGGATGTTTGATTTGCGCGCGCGCAAGTCTCATTGCTCGCGCGGTTTATGTCAGTATTCTTTTTTTTTTTTTAACTTATTTTTTATTTGACATATGCAAACATACATACTGTTATGTTTGTAGGAAGTAGTGTGTTGTAAAATGTTACAGTTCATTTAATGTGTACCGTGTCTTTAAGAGACCGTAATCTCGTTGATAAAGTTTGATCTAAAGTCTCGCGAGATTTCAGCCAAGGAAGTAGGAAAGCATGGAGGACCATGTGTGTTTTTCCTCCATCTGCCAACATCCGCTCCACGTCAGCTTTTAAAGAGCATTGTCGGTAGGCAAAATCATTGGTTTGATTCATATCTTCTATCTTCTTTGTTACTTGTCCAAGTTATATTTCATATGGAGAGTGATTCATTCATATTTGATTGGGTAATACGTAGTCATGTGAATCGGCCATGTTTTGAGTTATTGATTGTGAATTACATGTGGACGCGAACATAGTACCGTTTACTAATACTTACCTTGAAAGTCTTAGTTGTTGTTTTCTCCTGTGAATACAAATAAGAGGATTTATTTGATTATTTTGCACATACATTTACATGTGATTTGTGTTATTTTAAAGTCTATGTACAGACTACTTACCGCATTGTATGTTTACAGTTTTACCCACCTCTTGATGACCAATAAACAAGTTGAATCAGACATCGACTTCACGTGGTGATTGGAGGAGGAGTTAGCTGCCTGTTAGCTCATGCAGGGCGCATGAGAGCAACAGAACAGTAAAACGACAGCTTCCAGAAAGACTGATCTACAGCGCATCAGACCAGCTCCACTGCTACTTCGTCACAGCGCAGAGAAGGCTAACGACAGCACAGCAGTTTGTGGACAGGTGAAACCATGGACGAAAGGGAGACATCGTCGCATCATTCCTTTGCCACCAGATCAAAGGTATCTTCAGCATCCAAGCGCTCTAGCCAATCTAGTAGTAGTAGCGCAGCGGCACTCAGAGCTAGAGCTGAAGCTGAAGCAGCTAAAGCTAAAATGGAGTTTGCTGAAAAAGAGATGGAGATGAAAATGGCAAAGGCTCATTTAGATGCAGAAAAGGCATGTATAGATGCACGGTTGGATGTATTAGACGCACGGAGGTCTGCAGCAGTTGCAGTAGCCAAGGCAGAGGCCTTCGCAGTAGCCTTTGAAGGTGATAAAAGGTCTAGCCGTAAATCCCACAGTCTATGTGGAGGCCAATCACAAGACTCCTCACAGCGTGTGGAAGAGTACGTTCAAGAACAAGCTGAACTACAGGCTAAGCAACTTACACCAGAGCTACAGCACATGGACCTCGCACCACCAGAAATCCCTTTGCAAAGTGGGCCGCATACGGATAATATTCCTAGTGCCACAGTGGATCTCTCTCATCAGCATAAAACAAGTGATAAAAAAGACACTACTGATATGACAAATGCTGCTAAGTTAAGCCTGAGCAGGCAATGTTTTCCCAAAAAAGAAGAGGCTTACAACTCCTACCAAAACTATGTGCAGCAATCAGGCGATTATGATCGCTCTCAGCTTCATACTTACCAGTATGACGTTCCACAGCAGTGGGCCAACCAGCACCATTCTCATCGACATGATGATCCTCACCTACGTGCACAGACTTCCCATGTACCTGCACAACAGATAAACAGAGGTGAACATCAGAATATGTCAGATGTTGTCAGATTCATGGCTCGGCGTGAACTAGTAGCAACAGGCCTTCTACAGTTCGATGAGCGCCCCGAAAATTACAGAGCATGAAAGGCGTCCTTCTTAAATGCTACTAGGGACCTCAATTTGACAGCAAACGAAAACATGGATCTTTTAGTGAAGTGGTTGGGCTCCGAGTCAGCAACACAAGCGAAACGCATTCGAGCTGTAAATGTGAACAATCCCGAGAAAGGTCTTCTGATGATTTGGGAACGTCTTGAAGAATGTTACGGAGCCCCTGAGGTCATTGAAAACTCACTACTGGAGAGAGTAGACAATTTCCCAAAGATCTCTAATAAAGACTACAAAAGGCTTAGACAGCTAGGGGATATACTGATGGAACTCCAAGCAGCAAAATCTGAAGGGACTCTTCTAGGCCTCGCATATCTAGACACCGCACGAGGTATTAGTGGCATTGTGCAAAAGCTACCATTTGGGTTACAAGAAAAATGGATGAGCCTGGGTTACGCATACAAAACACAATTTAAGATTGCTTTTCCTCCATTCTCTGTCCTTGTTGATTTCATCTGTCAGCAAGCAAAAATGCGCAATGACCCCAGTTTCTTCTTCCCAAATGCTGACAACACCAAGCCGGAAAGACACACTTTCAGGACAGCCAATAGAGCGCCTATTTCAGTCCACAAGACTGAGGTCTCTCCAGATGTTTCTTCAACAGATGACATGCAGAAGACAAAGATCGATCCTACAAAGCTCTGTCTCATACACAAGAAACCTCACCCTTTGCATAAGTGCCGCGTGTTTAGAGAGAAGTCCCTGGAAGATAGGAAAGCCTTTCTGAAACAAAATGGTGTTTGCTTTAGGTGTGTAGCGTCAACAACACATCAAGCTAAAAATTGTGAAAAGAGGGTTCAGTGTACTGAATGCGACAGCGAACGACATCATTCAGCACTACACCCAGGGCCTGCCAAAGAGCCCTCAAAAGCCCCCACTCCTCCTGAGGAGAGTGGTAGGGAAGACCAAATCGACATGCCTACAGATGCAGTGTCATCTAGGTGTACTGAGGTTTGTGGCAAAGACCTAAAGAGGTCTTTGCCACAAACCTCAGTACACCTAGATGACACTGCATCTGTAGGCATGTCGATTTGGTAAAAAAAAAAAAAAAAAAAATCGTGTTCTAAGATTTGCTTAGCCAAAATCTTTCCCAACGGTCAGAGAGAGAAGGCGGTCAAAATCTATGTGATCATCGATGACCAAAGCAACAGATCATTAGTGAGGTCAGACATCTTTAACCTTTTTGACATTAAAGCTGACAGATCACCTTACTCACTAAGAACTTGCGCTGGCATAGTTGAGACGGCGGGGAGAAGAGTACAGGGTTTCAACGTGGAATCCATGAACGGACAGGTCATCCTCCCTTTACCAACCCTGATAGAGTGTGACCAGATCCCTAATGACCGGTCAGAGATTCCCACACCACAAGTTGCCCTCGGCCATTCACACCTGCAGGCTATAGCCAGTCAGATCCCGGAGTTGGATTTGGAAGCACCCATCTTGCTCCTACTTGGTAGGGACATTATCAGGTTACACAAAGTGCGGAAGCAGATCAATGGGCCGCACGACGCTCCCTATGCGCAGCTGCTAGATTTAGGGTGGGTCATAGTCAGGAATGTCTGCATTGGGAAGGTTCACAAGCCTGATAATAAAGTGAACACCTTCTTTACAAACACTCTTGAAAATGGACGGCCGTCACTTTTCAAACCATGTCCTAACACTTACAATGTGAGGGAGAGGTTCGAGAACACCAGCATGCCAGCTTTCCACTCAGCTGTTCACACACACTCACCTGGAGAAGTGAATGGAAAGGATGTTGGGTGGGATGTGTTCAAGAGGACGAGGGATGATGAAAAGTTGGCCCCTTCTATTGAAGATGCCATTTTTCTCGACATCATGGAGAAGAGTATGTACAAGGACGAAGAAAGCAATTGGGTCGCTCCTCTCCCCTTCAGACCACAAAGACGTTGTCTGCCTAACAACAAATCGCAGACATTGCAGCGTTTCAGATCTCTCCAACACTCTTTCAGGAGAAATCCTGAAATGAAGGATCATTTCTTTGAGTACATGGAGAAGATCCTTGGAAAAGGCCACGCCGAGGTAGCTCCTCTGCTGAAAGAAGGCGAAGAATGTTGGTATTTACCTCTGTTTGGAGTAGGGATGTCCCGATCAGGTTTTTTTGCCCCCGAGTCCGAGTCCGAGTCCTTTGATTTTGAGGACTTGCCGATACCGAGTCCCGATCCGATACTTTTATAAAACAATAAAAAATGAAGAAGAGAAAAGAAA
This sequence comes from Pagrus major, assembly GCF_040436345.1. NCBI lineage: Eukaryota > Metazoa > Chordata > Actinopteri > Spariformes > Sparidae > Pagrus > Pagrus major. The sequence goes on along the minus strand of NC_133218.1, from coordinate 133,220 downwards.
ATTGTGCAGGATGTCCCTTTTATTATATTTTAACACGTGTACTGTTGTAAACTGAGCACATAGGAGGTAGGCAGCTTGAACATTCTTAAGTCAGTACAAAAAAATATTCTTCACATTAGAAGTAGAACAACTACTAGTGCAACATTAGAACTTAGTGCAATCACAGACTCAATAGTCTAGCATATCACAGACTCAATATAGTCTAGTACAAATATAGCAGCTTAACTTAAAATGCCCACACAACAGACTAGGGCTGCTCGATTATGGCAAAAATCATAATCACGATTATTTTGATTGATATTGTAATCACGATTATTAAAGACGATTATTCATTGATTTGAGAACAAGCATTTATTGAACTTTTAACTCTGGTATTTCTTTTAACACGATAAGTTTGAACTGAAAAATGCAAATAAATAAGAAAAATATTTTAATAAAATGAATTAAATAATATGTAATGTAAAAATAAAAAACCAAAGGTCCGTTGTGGTGGCAAAATATAATGCTGTTGACACTTCTCTTGCAACTTTTCCGCGACATTCGTCATAAAGGGCAGGCAGCGCAATTCTGCTGAAATGGTGACGTGATGGTAACACTTACTACCGCTTGTCCAATGTGTTAATCAGTTTATTGAACCCCGGCTCGCTAACGGTGTTGATAGGGCACATGTCTTTGGCATCATGTATGTGACGGCATCCGTTATTTCTTCATGCCTGCGGGAGCCGGGTGGATGTGCCTATCTTGCACAATATCTTCGTTTGTTCCGAGTCAGACTCCTCGAAACCGAAGTGTTTCCACACCACAGAATTCGCTTTATCTTTCTTCCCGACCAAAGGCTCCTTTCTGCCATCTTCTACCGTCTTCTTCTACACGTTTTTTCCAAACACGCACCGGCGTGGCTGAAAGCGAAACTGTTCAGGCGGGGTCGGGGCGGAGCGGAGCGCACAGGTGGAGATGGAAGGGTTCGCTGCATTTACCACACAAGACACGGCGTGCGGCAGAATGATCGTTTTATTATGATTATCTTATTTTCATGATCGAGGGAAGCCAAAATCGAAATCGAAATTAAAATTCAATTAATCGCCCAGCCCTACAACAGACATGATAGCAGAGGGCTGCTTCAGCTTCAAAACAAACAGGCGTGCTCTGCGCGCATGCGGTGTTTCTGCGAGCTGTCTGTCTCTTGCAGAAAGGGCTCTGGCTGTGTGTCATGTGACACACACAGACAAGGTCTGACTCGGTGCGGTGCGGTGGTAGTAAATACTAATTTTATTCGAATTTATGTTTAATCACCAATAGCCAATATATTAAAAACTGATAAAAATAATGACTTTCAATATATATATGTATATATATATATCCGATCATTTCTTTGAGTACATGGAGAAGATCCTTGGAAAAGGCCACGCCGAGGTAGCTCCTCTGCTGAAAGAAGGCGAAGAATGTTGGTATTTACCTCTGTTTGGAGTATACCATCCAAAGAAACCCGGACAAATCAGGGTCGTTTTCGACTCGAGCTCTCAGTACACCGGAGTCTCTCTGAACGACGTCCTTTTGACTGGTCCGGACCTAAACAACAGCCTCCTCGGAGTTCTCCTTCGATTCAGGAAAGAGGCCGTTGCTATTACAGCAGACATACAACATATGTTTCACTGCTTTCAAGTCCGACCTGAAGACAGGAACTTCCTGCGCTTCTTCTGGTACAAAGATAACGACCCCAACGAGGAAGTTATTGAGTACAGGATGAAGGTTCATATCTTCGGCAATAGCCCTTCTCCGGCTGTTGCGATTTATGGCCTCAGACGTGCAGCACAAGAAGGAGAGTCAGAGTATGGATCGGATGCTCGGGAGTACGTGGAAAGGGACTTCTACGTTGATGACGGGTTGAAGTCATTACCCACCGCAAAGGCTGCCGTCGATCTTCTACAAAGAACACAAAAGATGTTAGCTCGGTCTAACCTGAGGTTACATAAATTTGCCTCAAACAGCGCAGATGTAATGAGAGCATTTCCTCCTGAGGATCATGCCAGTGGTCTCAGAGACTTGAGTCTTGGTGTTGACTCTTTACCCATCCAACGTAGTCTCGGGATCAGTTGGGACCTCAAGAGTGATACATTCACATTCCAAGTGTCTAGTGAGATGAAACCATTCACACGTCGCGGAGTTCTATCAACAGTCAACGGTTTATATGATCCCCTTGGTTTCGCGGCACCAGTCCTCATACAGGGGAAAGCTCTGCTTCGAGACCTCACAGTGGACGCTTGTGACTGGGATACTCCATTGCCTTCGGAGAAAGGGGAACAGTGGGTACAATGGAGAAACTCACTCAAAGAACTCGAGCATCTTCAGGTCTTTAGGCCTTATGTACAAGCATCTCTTCAGTCAGCACAACGCAGAGAGCTTTGTGTCTTCTCTGATGCTTCTGTGAAGGCCGTGGCTGTGGTTGCCTACCTGAGGATCTTGGATGGGGATGGACGGTACCACTCAGGCTTCATCCTCGGGAAAGCAAAGCTCGCTCCCCGTCCAGATCATTCTATTCCCCGGCTCGAACTTTGTGCAGCTGTGTTAGCCGCAGATATGGCAGAGCTCATTACATCAGAAATGGACATCAAGTTTGACACCGTGACCTTCTTTACAGATAGTAAGGTCGTCCTTGGGTATATCTATAATGAGAAGCGTAGATTTTACGTCTTCGTGAACAACAGAGTCCAAAGGATAAGAAGATGCTCTCACCCGCAACAGTGGCACTATGTGTCTAGTGAGCAGAATCCAGCGGACCATGCAACAAGGTCTGTCCCAGCAGCTCGTCTGAAGGATTCGACGTGGCTTTCAGGTCCAGCATTCTTGACAAAGCCAGGGTCAATCTCTTCTAGTACCGACACCTTTGACCTCATGGACGGTGACGATGTAGAGGTCCGCCCCCAAGTGTCAACTCTCAGTACTGCCGCTAGAGAGGTCGGTCTTCAGTCACAGCGCTTTGAGCGCTTCTCTCGCTGGAAGTCTCTCTCTCGGGCCGTCACATGCCTCATACACATCGCTCGTCTCTTCAAGAAGGACAAAACTCAGGAGTTTGCATGCTGCAAAGGATGGCATCATTGTGAAAAGGCCTACACAGTGGATGCTCTGACACAAGCTAAGAATGTCATAATTCAAGCTGTGCAGGAAGAAACGTACGCAAAAGAAATTCAGTGTATCAGAGATCATAAGGATATACCAGGTGACAGTCCCATTCATAAACTGAATCCTACCATTGATGAGAACGGCCTTTTGAGGGTAGGTGGGCGACTATCTCAGGCAAAGATTGAACATGAGGAGAAGAACCCCATCATACTCCCAGGGCGGCACCATGTCACGACTCTGTTGATAAGGCATTATCACGAGCTGTCACAACATCAAGGACGACTCTTTACGGAGGGCGCTATCCGGACAGCAGGGTTTTGGATAGTGGGCGCCAAGAGGTCTGTTTGTTCTCTCATCTACAAATGTGTCACCTGTCGCAGGCTCAGAGGGAGCTTTCAGGTACAGAAAATGGCTGATCTGCCTACAGACAGACTCAGTGTTGAGCCCCCATTCTCTTATGTCGGCATCGACGTGTTCGGGCCATGGACAGTCTCCACTCGCAGAACCAGAGGTGGCCATGCTAATGACAAGAGATGGGCTGTCTTATTCACTTGTCTGAGCGTCCGAGCTATTCACGTGGAAGTCATTGAGTCTATGGACGCTTCTTGTTTCATAAACGCACTGAGGCGTTTCATAGCTATTCGTGGGCCAGTCAAGCAGATACGGTCAGACAGGGGAACCAACTTTGTTGGAGCCTGCCGTGAACTGAACATGCTTTCCAACCTTGATCAATCGAAAGTGAAGAGATTCCTCACGGATCAAGAATGTGTTTGGATTTTCAATCCACCTCATGCATCACATATGGGGGGATCATGGGAACGTATGATCGGGATCACCCGGAAAATCTTGGATTCCATGTTCTTCCAATTGAAATCTCCAAGACTTACACATGAGGTCCTGTCCACTTTGATGGCGGAAGTGACAGCTATGGTAAATTCTAGGCCTTTGGGACCAGTGTCCACAGATTCGGAAGAACCTTTCATACTTACCCCTGCAACAATACTCACCCACAAAACAGGCTCTCTTCCAACTCAACCTGAAGGATTGGACAACACAGACCTCCATAAGCGACAATGGAAGTTTGTGCAGAGTCTGGCCAGCACATTTTGGGACCGTTGGCGTAAGCAATATCTGTTTACATTGCAACCAAGACCAAAATGGCAGTCTGAGAAACAGAATGTTACAGAAGGTAGCATTGTCCTCATGAAAGGTTATCAGACCAAACGAAATGAATGGCCTTTGGGACGTGTTAATAAGACCTTCGCTAGCGCCGATGGCAAAGTCCGTAAAGTGGAAATCAAGACCACGGGCAAAGATGGGACAAAGTTGTTCCTTCGACCTATATCGGAGATAGTCTTGCTCCTACCCGCTGACAAGATAGAAGAATGAAACTCCTTAAATGTAGAAAGTGAAGCTGTGGTATATTAAGATACCAGACGGGGAGTGTTATGTTTGTAGGAAGTAGTGTGTTGTAAAATGTTACAGTTCATTTAATGTGTACCGTGTCTTTAAGAGAACGTAATCTCGTTGATAAAGTTTGATCTAAAGTCTCGCGAGATTTCAGCCAAGGAAGTAGGAAAGCATGGAGGACCATGTGTGTTTTTCCTCCATCTGCCAACATCCGCTCCACGTCAGCTTTTAAAGAGCATTGTCGGTAGGCAAAATCATTGGTTTGATTCATATCTTCTATCTTCTTTGTTACTTGTCCAAGTTATATTTCATATGGAGAGTGATTCATTCATATTTGATTGGGTAATACGTAGTCATGTGAATCGGCCATGTTTTGAGTTATTGATTGTGAATTACATGTGGACGCGAACATAGTACCGTTTACTAATACTTACCTTGAAAGTCTTAGTTGTTGTTTTCTCCTGTGAATACAAATAAGAGGATTTATTTGATTATTTTGCACATACATTTACATGTGATTTGTGTTATTTTAAAGTCTATGTACAGACTACTTACCGCATTGTATGTTTACAGTTTTACCCACCTCTTGATGACCAATAAACAAGTTGAATCAGACATCGACTTCACATGGTGATTGGAGGAGGAGTTAGCTGCCTGTTAGCTCATGCAGGGCGCATGAGAGCAACAGAACACATACAGACACAAATTCAACAACATGGGAGATGTATATCACATATATTATTGTCTCTTCCATTCCCTATCCCTTCATTGTGTAGATCGGTGTAATTATCAGTCATTGTTCTCGTACTTAATACGTCATACTTCCACAGTCCAGTCCACATCCATATTCCGTTCTTTAACATTGTTCAACCTTAGTATGAGTCCTTTATAAAGAAAACATAAAATAAAATAGAAAAAACACCTTCCAGTGGCAGCACTTTACAAGTAGGCTAATACAAAAACAACACCAGATCAAAAGTAAGGAAAGAAAAAGGAAAGACAGTAGATACCCTGCTATATTGATAGAATAAAAATAAATAAAATTAAATGAAAAAAATAAATAAAATAAAATAAAAATGGAGGTGACTAGAGTTCAGGCATTGCCTGCCTTATTAATAACCATCTCGAATCAAACACATTTGTTTTAAGCTGTAGTCTTGCTGTGATCTTCTCCATAATAAACACATTTTTTACCCTGTCTCTCCATTCTGTTATGCTTGGAGGCTGTGGTTTCAACCAGGAAGCTGTTATTGTTTTTTTTGCTATCAGTAGCAGAATTCTCAGTAGGTATTTAAAATCCTTGTCCGTCATATTATCGGGAATTATACCCAAAATGTAAAGTGCTGGTTCCAGAGGGAACTCAATACCCAAAATCAATTTAATCTCCTTCTGAATGTTCTTCCAGAAATCCTGTATTTTAGGGCAATCCCAGAATATATGGGTGGTGTCACCCACTGTTCCACACTCCCTCCAGCATAGATCTGTTGTATTGCTGTATTTTGATGTAATAAATGGGGTATAAAAAATGTTTCTTCCCATTCTTCTTCTGTTATTATGATGTTTGCTTCCAGCTCCCATTTTTCTTTAACATCCAAGTTGTTATCCTCGGATTTATGTTGTAGTGCTTTATAGATTTTCGATATAACCCCTTTTTTTGACTTATCCTCTGAGAATGACCAGACTGCCTCCTCTAGTTTAGATGGTGTTTTACGAATGTTCTCCCATTCCTGATGTTTCTGTAGATAGTCCCTTAGCTGTAAGAATTTGTAAAAGTCATGAGATGGTAAGTTAAATTCTCTTTGAAGTTGAGTAAATGATTTCATTGTTTGTCCCTGGAATATTTGGTCAATATATATTAGCCCTTTGTCAGCCCATTTGATAAATCCTGAATCCATGACAGATGGTACAAAATCTGGGTTTTTTGCTATTTTAGTAGCCCTGCTTACAGAGTTCGACAGTTTCAGGTTCTTTCGTACTGCTGACCAAGTTTTCATGGTTCCCTTGATCCATTCGTTGCCCATCCTGAGCCTCCTCCAAGCCCTCTCATTCAGAAACGGGAGTGATTCTAATGATACATTTTGACATGCATTTTGCTCCATCTCCACCCATATCGAATCTTTCTCTTTAGTGATCCACATAATTAAGGCTCTGAGTTGTGCTGCCCAATGATAATTTGGTAACACTTTCTATGAGGCCCCTCCTTATAATGCATTATGATGCGATCATAATGCGGTTATAATGAGGTTATAATGATTTATAATCACTGTTATAATGACTTATACATGTTCATGATGTGTTATAATAACAATTATAAGCAGATTATAATGCTTTCTTATAATGTTTTATAAGGGTTCAAGCATCATAATGTATCATAAAGTATTATAACTAATCTCTCATGAACGCATTATAATCACAGTTATAAAACATCATAACATGATTATAATTTATTATAAGTGTTATGTCTGTATGAGATGGTATAATGCTTAAACAGTGATTATAAACCATTATAAGTTGTCACTAGATGCTTTAAGTAAAGTGAGGACACTGATGATACATTATAAGTTGTTTATAAGCAGTCATTGGATGCTCTAAGTAAAGTGAGGACACTCTGGTGGGTTATAGAATGTCATGATACATTATAAGTTGTTTATAAGCAGTCATTGGATGCTCTAAGTAAAGTGAGGACACTGGTGTGTTATAGAAAGTCATGATACATTATTAGCTAGTTAGAAAAAATCAATACAAGTGAAGTGGTCATACTTTGTCTATGGTCCATGTCCCTCTGGCATGCTCTAGAGGGCACTTCTATAGCCACTGTGCAGAAAAACAGACAACCCATTGTTTAAAATGAAATATTTTTATTTTTCACAACTTGGTCAAAAATAGACTAAATTGTCAGGCATATGTTAAAGTGGTGAGATGTTCAAAGAAAACCATAGACCCTGCCCTGCCCTTAAACCAGAGCTCTTCAAGATTCATAAAGGGTCAACAAGTAAACAGAACTATCAAGTGCCTGGTCAGCAGAAAGTGGGAATATAACATCTGTTGAATTTAAAAAGAATAGTTCACCCCAGAATGATATTTCACTCATCATCTACTCACCCTCATGTCAACTAAGGGCTGGGAGGAGTTTCAGAGTCCTCTGTGGCTTCTCTGAGTTACAGGGAGTCTTGGCGTAGCAGTGCATGTCTATATAATAATAATAAACACACCAGAAAACGTCTAAATACCTCCATGCTGCTTGTATGTAATGTCTGTCTTGTATTGAAGCCCTGAAATGCGAAGTTGTCCCGAAAATAATTAAATGAATCCATATTTCAAGCTTCTTTGCAGCGGAAGCTCCTCTTCCTGGTCTGCCTAAGGCTCGCGAGATTTGGACGATCAGGAAGATGATCTTCTGCTGCAAACAAGCTTGAAATATAGACTTATTTAATTTTTTTTGGGGCTTCAATACAAGAGGGATATTATAGACAAGCAACCATTATATGGACATGCACTGCTACCCCGAGACCCCCTGTAACTCAGAGAAGCCACGGAGGACTCTGAAACTTCTTCCTGTCCTTAGTTGACATGAGGGTGGGTAAATAATGAGTGAAATATCATTCTGGGGTGAACTATTCCTTTAACTACAGATGACTTTCAATCTTAAAAAAAAAAAAAGAAAACCATAGCCTCCACCACCAACACGCTCTTAAAACAGAGAGCTTCAAGATTCAAGTGGTGAGATGTTTAAAGAAAACCATAGACCCTGCCCCGCTCTTAAACCAGAGCTCTTCAAGATTCATAAAGGGTCAACAAGTAAACAGAACTATCAAGTGCCTTGTCAGCAGAAAGTGGGAATATAACATCTGTTGAATTTTTTTTACTCTTTCAAAAACCAAATATGAAAACTAGCTGTTTAGCTGTTTAAAAAAAAAGAAAAAAGAAAAAGAAGGCATTGCTCTACTTTGATGCAAAAGGTAAGAGCTCATCATCCGTCTTCAGCTTGTTGATGTGATCTCTTATGTCATCGGTCATTGCGTTTCTGCACCGCTCAACAAATGCAGACAGTCGTTCAGACCTCTTGTCCCATGGTCGGACCTCCTTGTAGACATCAGGTGCTGCAATTTTTAGCTCCGCAATTGGAGCCGTTCTTGCGATGGTGCAGCGATCGACTCCCACGGAGTCGAAGGCATACTTCATAGAGTGACCCTCTTGGAATGCTTTAAGGGCCCTGCGGTACCTTGCCACAATGCCTTTGGAGTCTCTCACTAAAGGAAGGGAGTATAAAAAACATAAATCAAAAAATACAAGACATGACTAATCATATAGTAAAAGCATTAACTGCCAGCTGAAGGAGTTTAAGTTATGATGTTACTGGAAAAAAGTATAGTGTTCTGATGAACAACAGACATTACATCATATGGCAGGTGTGCATATCCTATTAAAGTCCATCCTGACAAGGCTACCAGAAATCTAGAAAATAACTAAAAAAAAAAAAAGTACAGAGCACATTTTGTTGCAGTGGTCATGTACTCACTTCGAACACGGCCGTGATCAATCTCTTTTGATTTTGGATTAAACCCTTTTGGTTTAACCCTTCTCTTTTTGGATGACACCTCCTCCACGGAGGAATCTGAGAGGGGGGAATCTGCATCTGATTCTGTGGTGGCCCTCTCTGAGTCAGACTCCTCTGTCGGTTTCTTTCTTTGGGGCTTCACACCTGTCAAGTATAGTAAAATTTCCATTTAGTGTCACAGACAGTGAAAATTGGCCCTTTGCTAAGCCCCTCTCTCAAACAGCTACTGGCCAATCCTACATTAGCCCCCCATATACCATGGTTACTGTTGCTATGCCAGACAAGCTTTCACTCCGAGCCATGCTACTGCACATCACACAACTGACAACAATGAACGATCTGACTGCTTTCTCTGATATCTCTAAACAATTTGCCCAGAAATCAGCTGATATTTCCTGTAAATCCGATCCCAATGTTGCTGAAAACACCATTGTTTTTTTATTCATTTGATTCCATTTCATTTATTAATGACAGCACAAACATGTCAGCAGAATTTGCGTTCGGCACAGCAGCACAAGTTCTGTTTCACATGACAGTGTTTCCCACACATTCATTTATTCGTGGCGGCCCGCCACAAAAGAATTACGTCCGCCACGAATACTCCCAGCAGCTCCGTATTGGCATTCAGGATTTTTTCTGCTTTATAAATTTTGAGGCGGCCGCCTCGCTGAAATTGTCTGCCGCCGCGCTGGAATCTTGTAGGTTTGGATGCTCAGTGGCGCTGTTTTCAACTCGGCTCAACTCGATCGCAGCAGGAGGAGTGCGTTTGATTTCCACTCCGGGCCAGGCCGCAAGATGACATTGATACGCAGCTTGTCCCATGCTGCTTGTGTGCCCGCGGGGGCGGGGCTCACTGTGGCTCCGCTCCGTTCAAACGTGGTGATGAGTGCAAACGCACCCCAAGGGCGCAGAGCGAGAAGAGAGAGAGGAGACGGAGCACCCCTCCGTCTCCTTCTCTCTCTCTATATATGTACTGTAACTGTGAAGCGAGTTTAGTGTGTTAGCGGAGTTAAACCAGGCTCTCCTGTGCTATAAAGGTGGCTCTTTTAACCCGACTAGATCTCCATGGTAATTTATTTGCTTAGGTTGTGTTCAGAGTTTAATCCTAAAACCGTCTGTAAAAGCGCGGCTGTTTGACTATTTAACTCATTTACAGCTGCGTCAGCTTTACTGTGAATTCCAGTGGATCTGGATCAGAACGGAGCGTTTGACCGGAGGGAGAGATCAGCTGATCCGCTGCTGTTGACTTTCTCTCTGAGCGTCTCCGACTATATGTTCAGCTGAGGGGATCCGCTGCTCAGCTGTTGATCCGACTCGCGTCAGGAGCTCATGTCATTAGGCCTATATCTTAGGCTATCACTTTTATAGTCACCGTTGAAAGAAGTTGTCCGCTCGAACAGATAATCAGATGTATAATCGGTAAAGTTAATAATTTCACTTAATGTGGCCATGAAAAAAATAACTATGATGTTCTGATCGCCTGTTGTCAGTGTTCCCTAAACGCAAATCTACAGCATCTGAAATGCCTGAAACCTATTTTCATACACACAGCATAATTGCGATCAGTGTAGCCGCCACAGTCTCCTTGCAAACCTATGGGAAACACTGCATGAACATTACACATACATACACCACAGTAAGCAATACATAGACAGGGTTGGTGGGAGCATGGATCAGAGTGAAAGCTTGTTCAGCAACAGTAATCGTGGTGGGCAGGGTCAGTTGTTCAGCAGCATTTGAGCCGTCCCCCCTGGGAATATCGAGCAGCTGTGGTGTCGCACTCAGGAATAAAGGTAAAGGTACTTTATTAGTCACACATACAATTGTACAGTGAAATTCATCCTCTGCATTTAACCCATCCCTGAGGAGCAGTGGGCAGCCACGGAGTGGCGCCCGGGGACCAAGTCCAGATTTTAAGCCAGTGCGGCCCAGGATTTGAACCCAGGTCCTTCTTGCTGTGAGGCAACAGTGCTAACCACTGCGCCACCGTGCCATCATTTGGTGATCATGAATTAATTTGAATGGAAACGTGTGTGATTATTATAAACCTGGTAGGACTCACATTGATGTACATACTGTAAGTATTATCCTAACAGGACTAATGGTCTTGTTTTAATAGTCACAAACCTGAACTAGATGCCTCAGGCTTTGCCATGAGATCCTGGAAAGAGGTCTCCTTCTTGTCCAGCTGTTCCTGCAGGAACACTTTATCAGCTTTGAGAATGGCAATCGTTTCATCTTTAAGGAGGTTTTTCTCCTTCTCAGCTTCCAGAAGCTTTTTTAGCATGGCCACTTCTGCCACAGCAGTTGGGGCATCAGAGCCAGCCCGGCAAGGTACTGTAAAAACATTGAAGTGCAAAAACAATCATTCATTTATTTACGTGACAGATTCACAACAGCACCAGCATAATCATTTGAAATGCAGAAATAAACAAATTAAAAATCATGAATTAACATTACAGATTCATAAGAGCACTAGCACAATATTCTAGGGCAGCAATAAAAATAAAAAGGCTAGCCTCTTGTATAAAAGGTGACGGCAACAATAATACATAATAATTAAAAAAAAACATTTTCAACACTAGATTTCGCTTAAAATCACTTAGTCCCTGCAAAATGTGTTTTTGCTGAAGCTCATTTTAGGCCAACAGCTGTTACCTGCAGTACTGACGACACTGATGTTTGAACTGACAGGAAATTGATCAGCTGTAGCAGCATTCTTTCTTCTAGTATTCATGGCTGTGGAGACAAAACAATCTAGTCAAGGATATAGCCTTAGCAGTAATGTCATGAGCTACACAAGCACAGCAATAACGACAAAGAGTGCGATTTTTCTACTGGGGTATGATAATTCCATTTTTTTTTTAAGATAGGAGGATAGTATTTAAAAAAAGTTTTTTTTTGCTTTTTTAAACTTCTTCCTACTCGTTTTCGAGCTTTCTTAAATGGTGCCGTTTTGTCATGAATATTCTGGATTTTGCTTTACATATTTTCTTTGTCCTGTTTTTCCCATTTTTGATCCTTTGACATGACCCCACCCAAGTTTCCCAACATAGCTTAGCTCGCAAGCTAACAGTCGCGTCACCTATCGTTAAGTTAGCGGTAGCTATCCCCGAAGGTGCTAAGCCGAGCTGGCAAGCCAAGTCACGTTGTAATTAGCTAGCGGTTAGCAAGCTAACTTTAAACACGTCTGTGCGACCATGCGGCGCAGACCATAATTTAGTGATGCCCTTTCCAAAAGTTTAGCAACAAAAAGCATAACAGAACCAACCAGTTAGCACCAAAATAGAACGACTAACTGTAACCAAATAACGTTACCCATTTTTAGGAAGACAGCATCAGAGACAGCATGCACTCGGTCAACTGCTCAGGGATATGGCAGAAAGAACGATAACGTGCTTGTACTTGAATGTCGCACCAACGTAACAACGTAACCTCACGAGAACACACGACAACAGAAAATGGATCGATTCTTTTTTTTTTATTCTTTTTTTAATTATCATTTTTTCTGTTTTTTGTGTTGTCTTGTCTTGGAGATTACATTAATTAATAAATAAATAATTTATTTTCAAGAATTGACCAAAAACAGTGGGTGGGAGGGACGGACGGACGGAAGTGACCATAGTAAACAAACGGTGTCTTAGCTTGCCCTACAGTAAAAAAAAAAAAAAAAGGCACATCGAAAGAGGAGTAAAGCAATATATTAAGCGGCAATCAAACCCACATAGTTTGAGACAACGTTCAAAACACACTGCCAGTGTCTAAGCATAAACTATATATGCATAAACTAAGCATATAAAGTCCGATAGCCTAATGCTAACGTATATGGTAAAACCTCATAGACGGGGTAACAGAAATTAGCATGCAGTTTACAGCCAGTAAAGCTGCTAAAACTGTTTTAATTCTGGCGATAGCGCTGGTAACACGTCACCGTTTAATCCAGAGTCTGTGGTCATTTTATGACGCTTGGGGATTTGCTCCGATGTTTGTTCTGGGCGAAGTGCAGAGTCTGTGGGATCCGCGACCGGGGCACTGCAGCGGCTGTCACAGCAGCAGCAGCAGCAGCAGCAGCCGCTCTATTCAGCTGATCTGCCGCGGCCGCCCGTCGTCCTCCCATAACGTATCCGCATGCTTTTGGAGATTTACTGCTGGCTGGTTAAATTGTTTTTAGGAGATTAATGTTGGTCTCATTGATGAAATTTAACAACTGTGGCAGTGACATTAAATTGTTTGAATGAAAAGTGAGCAGGCTGCCTCTGGGCTAGGGACAAATCACATTTGTGTAAATAAATAACTGTTTTACAAAGAACCGATCAGTCTAATAAATTTGATTTTGTTAAGTCGACATGGTTACTGAACATGGCAAAGATTATTACCACTTTATGACTTAAAATTAGGTATGTCTATGGGAGTCCTATGGGAGTGCTCTGATCGGCAGTAGTCGAGGCAGTGTGTTCCATTTCTCTCGATCGTTGTCTGGATCGTATCCGATATGTTTTTCTAATTTTTGCTGATACCTGCTACGTGCAGGCTCCAAAAGCTTTGGAGTACTCGCTTCCCATCATTTTCAGTAATTTTCAGGCACCACTCTCCACTTGCTGCCCTGACATAACCCCGCCCCCCTTACGTCATCAGAACAACGTGACTAAAAACAACCGCCGTAAACAAGAAGAAGAAGAAGAAAAATGGATCGTTTAAAGCGGGAACTCACCGCGTTGCTGCGTGCAACTAATAATCTGCAACACAAAAGGAAAATTGTGTTGTGGATGCAGAAGACGGGACTCCTCGCAGGTCAGATGACTTGCACAAAGTGCACCAACCCTATGAGACTGGTGGAAACTTCTCGCCATGACGGATTTCAGTGGTGAGCAAAGAATCTAACCTGGCTAGCTACATTAGCTATTTAATGCTATCCAACAAATCAGGATGCGTGCACAACCTGACTGCAGAAAGAACCGGTTGTCATGGTTACCTCCATGGATCTAGTGTAGTCAAAGCGGTGTTAGCTAGTGATGTTGTCAGCCTACTACAACAGTTTATCACCTACTGATGTAGTGTGTGTTTTATACATAGACTGTAGGTTTTATAACGGCAGGGGAAAAAAAAAAAAAAACGTCAGGACAGAGGATCGAGTTTGTACCGTGGCAACGGAAACTCAGCCACGGGACAAGACATGGACACTCACAGCAGCGGTGGTTATCGGTAAAAACAACACTGTGCATCCCTAACGTTACCTACAGTTATTTAACAGACAGTCATGTTCAGGAAAACACTCACGATTACAAAACTCAGTGTCTGTGAGGACTGAGCTGCTGCCTGGTCAGAGAGGGAAGAGGACGGACCTGTCTAAAGTCTGCATAACTGCATAAGGTAACTGTAACGTTACATGCATGGCTGAGTATGTACCGGTAATCTAAAACAATATAGCTTAACGTTAATTAATGTCAGCTTGCTTTCCATTAGTATGTGACCTCGTCTTCAGTCACTGTCGTAGTAAACATTTCACAACTCATTCGCTGCAGTTATAACGTTACAGCTGTGCCTGTGAGCATTTAGCTTTATCACCATTCAAACCAACGTATCTAACACGTTATATTGCTCGAAATTAATCGCCAATGTACTATTTTCTCTCTCGTTTGCCTTGAAAGGGGTGCGAGTTGACGGTATTCTGTTAAATTTGCACGTTTTGTTATTTTTATCAAAACAATTAGTGCAACTTCCAGCACAAAAAGACATGATCACGGCTCTTGCTGCTCTCTTTCTGCAGGCGACATGCGCAGTAGAACGTCAGTGACGTAGGCTAATAATCCCTCTATATGTATGTACAAAAACCGTTGAGAAAATTGCTGCGGCGTTACCTTACGTAGCTATCATTCTGAAATAAAAGCTAGACCACAGAGGCTTAGTTTTGTTGACCTACTTACAAGTTGTGCATGTGCCCTGTGGTCTGGCTTAGTGTGTATTTATTTTTGAACATGAATACATTATCTCCCCCTTTGTAGTACTGTAGGTAGGCAATTTATCACAGACAGATTTAAGATTAATTTGACTGTTTCCTTTGCAGGATATGCAGAAAGCACCGATCCAATCCCACACTCACAGTGCGCAAAGGGTCTATGTTCTACAAGTCACGCAGAAGTCTGCAGAACCATCTTGAGTTCATGTACAGGTTTGTTTGTTTTATCCGTGAGTTTCAAATGTAGTGCTACATCTGCCATGTTAGGGATCCACAGGTGGGTGGATTTCCTTCCATACACCAAGGTTTACACCAAGTCGCTGCACGCTAATGAAAATGGATAGGCGCATGAGGCCCGTACTGCGAAGCCATTTTAGTGGGTTAGTGAGGTATGTTGAGTCTAAAGCCAGGCTCTCCTGTACTACAAAAGTGGGTCTCTTTTAACCCGGCTAGATCACCGTGGTAACTTATGCTTAGCTCTAGTCCCGACCAGGTTATGTTCAAAGTTTAATCATAAAACCAGCTATAAAAGCGCAGCTCACCTTTACTTTGAAAGTCCAGTGGATGATCCACCGCTGGTCCTCTGAGTGGCGTCTGTAGACGTACGGCGCGATGGGGAAAAAAAACAAAAAACGACGGCGTGGCTTCCTGCCCGGCTTGACATGGTTGCTCCCTGAAAACAGACCAGCTGAAACGTTCGTTGCAGGGCGCGAGCCGGTGGCGTGACCGGTGTGTGTGAGAATGACACAACATGGTTCGAAGTAGCAGTGAGCTAATATACAAGACAAAATCACAGAAGTACCCATGCTTCGGGATTCGATCCACGGTCAACTGCGAGGGAGTCATCTGCTTTATCCACTGTACTACCGCAGCAAAAGACCTACGGCCGTTACAACAGCAAATTTAACCAACTTTTCGGTTTTTCAGGTTCGGAACGACGTCCGTTTTTCAAAAATAATTAAGGGAAACATGAAAAGTAAAACATGAAAATAAACGTTGAGAATGGCATAATCGTCGCGTGCCGGATGTGGCCCGCGGGCCGCCTATTGGGGATCCCTGCTGTAGCCTATACTTTATTTTATATACAGTTAGTCACCACTGAAAGAAGTAGTGTGCTCGCAGCAGGACAGACAATCAGATGGATAATCAGTAAAGTTAATAATTTCACTTAATGTGGCCATGAATAAATTTAATTCTTGTTATATTTCAGTGTTGCCAAAATACAAATCTTGAATAAGTTTCCGCTGTTTTCACATTTAAAAGGTCTTTGTTGTCTTTATACAGAGACAATGAGATTTGCTTGCAGCCACGGCACCTAAAAAAAACTCACTGTAACCTATTTCCATACGCACACAAGCCTTGCTTCCAATAAAACATACACTCGCGTTATAATTGCGATCAGTGATATTATAACAATATAAAACACAATTTAAAATGACATTTGATGTTGCTCTAGTTAATTTAGGTCAAATGGATAAAGCTTCGTATTTAAAAGTAGCTCAAGAGCTGTTATAAATTAAAAGCAGCCTCCGGTCTCGTCAGCAAGACGTTGCTTCAGGCTGCGATTGTGCCTTTTTATATTGCTCATACTCTCTCCAATAAAACAGTTGCACTCTTGGCTGAAATCAGCCCGTTGTGGATCAATTTCGTGCAGAGGTAGAATCATTTAACGCCAAACGCCCCCTTTGATGTGAACACACACAGACTAACTTAACAAACTAAGTTGATAACCAGCTTCGTAGTACCGTGTTAACCCTGGCCGGGACTTGAGGTTTTGTTGAGCTGGAAGATGAACACAAAGCCTGGCCATGTTGAGCATCCTTCAGGCCTCTGGTCTATGGGCCACCTGGCCTGATATTACTCACCAATTGTATTTCCTTTTGGGTATGTTCTTTCTTTTTAGATTTTCCCAGGGCCTGCGGTTGAGGCAACTGGACCTGATGGATGATGGAGTTGCAGGAAGTAGCAGGACTCTGACAAAAATGGCCTCATCCATGAGAAAAGTATGAACTGTTTGTGTAAATTTAAAGTTACAATGTAGAATAGTGGAAAGCAACATCATTCAATATAATGTAGGCTATCTCTTTCTGTGAGTCTAAACATGACTATCTAATTGAATTCTTTTTAAAGTCGCTTTGGATAAAAGTGTCTTTCAAATGACTATTTTAATGTTAATCCCAATGTACTGTAGTCTAATGTTGCTCTATAAAAAAATGTGTACATGTTATATTTTAATAGCCTCATACCCATTTACATATGTTTTCCTTTCCTCTGAAAGGTCTGCATCCATGCTATCCACAAAGTGAGGCATCAGGGTAACATGAAAGTTGGTGGACGCCATCACTTTGTAATGCTTGATGAGAGCAAGTTCTCACACAAAAGAAAAGTAAGTCCTATCTATATGATGAATGATGATAAATGATATTGATACAGAGGGGCAGCTGTCTCTAAGGAGGTGGATCAAATTGTCCAATGATCAAAGGGTTAGCAGTTAGAATCATGGCTCTTCCTGTTGACTTGTCAAAGTGTCCTTGGGCAAGATACTGAACCCCGAATTGCTTTCAATGGTGCATGGTAGCTATAACTGGTAGCAGTGAGTGACTGACTTTACAAACCTCTGCATGGTAGCTGTAACCCATCAGTAATGTGCTGTCCACCAGCCGGGTGTATGATAGCAGACAGGATGCTGGCACTGACTGTTACCAGCTTCTCTGAGTGAATGAGAGAATCTTAAAGCCCTTTGGATACTGTTAAAAGAGAAAGTAGAAACTGTAAAAGTAGAGAAGGCATTAGAAAATCCAAAACAAAAAGTAAATTCATTTGTTTCCTAAGGTCTATAAAAAATCCTAGTATTGAATTGTTTTTTTATTTTTATTGCAGTACAACCGTGGGAGAGTTGGGCCAGCCTGGCGGCGAAACAAAAAGTGGGTGCTGGGGATGTTGGAACTTGGAGGAACGACCAGAAGACCAGTGCTCAAGATCGTCAGGAACCGTTCAAGGGATGTTCTTTTGCCAATCATACAGCGCCATGTACGAAGGCGTACAAACATCATATCGGATGAATGGCGAGCATATCGGGGGGCTCTGACAGAGGCTGGTTATGTTCACCACTCGGTTTGTCACAGAAGGCATTTTGTTGATCCTGCCACTGGGGCACATACCCAGAACCTTGAGAGGGCATGGCAGACCTTCAAGGTTGACATCTGGCGTCACAGGGGCAACCGGACAACCAAGCTTTTAAAAGAACATCTTAGGGTCATTGAGTGGGAGTATTGGTTGGGGAGAAAACATCGACATGGAATTCTTGGCCGCTTGATCCATGACATCAGGAAGTACAACAAGTATGAGTGTCATTTCTGAATCTTGAAGCTCTCTGTTTTAAGAGCGTGTTGGTGGTGGAGGCTATGGTTTTCTTTTTTTTTTTTAAGATTAAAAGTCATCTGTAGTTAAAGGAATAGTTCACCCCAGAATGATATTTCACTCATTATTTACCCACCCTCATGTCAACTAAGGACAGGAAGAAGTTTCAGAGTCCTCCGTGGCTTCTCTGAGTTACAGGGGGTCTCGGGGTAGCAGTGCATGTCCATATAATGGTTGCTTGTCTATAATATCCCTCTTGTATTGAAGCCCCAAAAAAAATTAAATAAGTCTATATTTCAAGCTTGTTTGCAGCAGAAGATCATCTTCCTGATCGTCCAAATCTCGCGAGCCTTAGGCAGACCAGGAAGAGGAGCTTCCGCTGCAAAGAAGCTTGAAATATGGATTCATTTAATTATTTTCGGGACAACTTCGCATTTCAGGGCTTCAATACAAGACAGACATTACATACAAGCAGCATGGAGGTATTTAGATGTTTTCTGGTGTGTTTATTATTATTATATAGACATGCACTGCTACGCCAAGACTCCCTGTAACTCAGAGAAGCCACAGAGGACTCTGAAACTCCTCCCAGCCCTTAGTCGACATGAGGGTGAGTAGATGATGAGTGAAATATCATTCTGGGGTGAACTATTCTTTTTAAATTCAACAGATGTTATATTCCCACTTTCTGCTGACCAGGCACTTGATAGTTCTGTTTACTTGTTGACCCTTTATGAATCTTGAAGAGCTCTGGTTTAAGGGCAGGGCAGGGTCTATGGTTTTCTTTGAACATCTCACCACTTTAACATATGCCTGACAATTTAGTCTATTTTTGACCAAGTTGTGAAAAATAAAAATATTTCATTTTAAACAATGGGTTGTCTGTTTTTCTGCACAGTGGCTATAGAAGTGCCCTCTAGAGCATGCCAGAGGGACATGGACCATAGACAAAGTATGACCACTTCACTTGTATTGATTTTTTTTAACTAGCTAATAATGTATCATGACTTTCTATAACACACCAGTGTCCTCACTTTACTTAGAGCATCCAATGACTGCTTATAAACAACTTATAATGTATCATGACATTCTATAACCCACCAGAGTGTCCTCACTTTACTTAGAGCATCCAATGACTGCTTATAAACAACTTATAATGTATCATCAGTGTCCTCACTTTACTTAAAGCATCTAGTGACAACTTATAATGGTTTATAATCACTGTTTAAGCATTATACCATCTCATACAGACATAACACTTATAATAAATTATAATCATGTTATGATGTTTTATAACTGTGATTATAATGCGTTCATGAGAGATTAGTTATAATACTTTATGATACATTATGATGCTTGAACCCTTATAAAACATTATAAGAAAGCATTATAATCTGCTTATAATTGTTATTATAACACATCATGAACATGTATAAGTCATTATAACAGTGATTATAAATCATTATAACCTCATTATAACCGCATTATGATCGCATCATAATGCATTATAAGGAGGGGCCTCATAGAAAGTGTTACCGATAATTTCTTAAGTTAGGTAAATTCAACCCTCCCTTCTCTTTTTTGCCAAGAAGCGTCTTGTATTTAATTCTCGCTTTTTTATTTTGCCATAAAAATTTGGATATGATTTTGTCCAGTTTTTTTAGAAAAGCTCCAGAGACTACAATGGGCAACGACTGGAACAAAAACAATAGTCTTGGCAGTATGTTCATCCTTACTGCTTCTACTCTTCCGAGCAGAGTCAATGGCAAAATCTCCCACCTAGCCAAATCTTTCTTTATCTCAGTCATCAGTTTCCCATAGTTGGCCTCAAATAGCTGAGCTGTACCCTGAGTGATAATTATACCCAGGTATCTAAAGCCTTTTTCGGTCCATTTAAAGTGGACTTTATCTTTAAGTTCCCCTGGACAATGTCCTGAGGGCATCATAGCTATTGATTTGGCTTCATTCGTCAAATACCCTGATATTTCACCATATTCTTTCAAGTTGTCTAGTAAAGCTGGTATAGACGTGGAGGGCTCACTTATATATGTTAATAAATCGTCCGCAAATAGCGATGTTTTGTGTTCTATGCCCCCCTCATCTTTTATTCCTTTTATGTTTCTATTTTGTCTTATTGACTCCGCCAATGGTTCAATACTTGCAGCAAACAGCAGCGGGCTCAGGCAGTCACCTTGCCTGACTCCTCTTTTGAGGTAGAAGAATTCTGAGCAACAACCATTGACCCTAATCCGTGACTTGGGATTTTTATAAACAATTTTTACCCAGTTTATAAAAGTTGAATGGAATCCAAAAACCTCTAATGTTTGATACAAGAAGTTCCACTTCACGCGGTCGAACGCTTTCTGTGCGTCTAGACTAAGCAGCATAGTAGGTTGTCGATTGTTTTTAGTGCATGATATAAGATTCAATGTTCTCCTTATATTATTAGCTCCTTGTCTCCCCGGGATAAACCCAGTTTGATCTGGTTTGATTAATTTAGTAATATGTTGTTGCATTCTCTGTGCTAGTATGCTTGTTAAAATTTTTAAATCATTACAGAGCAAGCTAACAGGTCTATATCCCTCACATGAAGTTGGGTCTTTGCCCTCCTTATGTAGCACAGAAATTATAGCTTCTGACCAAGTACCTGGAGAGTTTCCTGTTGACAGAGCATAGTTAAAAACTCCGCACAACACTGGTGTAATCTCTTCTGCAAAACATCTATAAAATTCTCCAGGGAAGCCATCTGTACCTGGTGATTTGTTACTTTTAAGGGTTTTTATAGTGTCATTTATTTCTTGTGATGAAATTGGTTTTATCATTTCAGATGCTTCCTCTGCCGTTAACGTTGGTAACCGTATTTTTTTGAAGAATTCTTTTGTTTTAGTCTCAGTGAGATTAGACTCTGAGTCACTATATAAATTTTTATAGTATTCTGCAAAGGCTTCTGCTATCTCTGTTGGCTTAGCTGTCATTAGATTGGAGCTGGGATGTCTTATTTTAGTGACTGTTCTATTTGATTGAGCTTTTCGCAGTTGAAAAGCCAGTAGCCGGCTTGCTCTGTTACCCATCTCATAATATCTTTGATTTGTAAAACGGAGCGCTCCTTCTGCTTTATATGTTAGGAGTTCATCTAACTCGCATCTGATTTTTTTTAATTCGAGAAGAGTGGAGCTGTTAGATGTCCTTTTATGTTCTAACTCCAACTCTCTGATTTTGCTTTCTAGTTTTTCTTGTTGTTTCAATCGAGCTTTTTTCAGTCTGGATGTTATTTCTATTATTTTCCCTCTTATGACTGCTTTTCCTCCCTCCCACAAAATCGATGGTGAGACCTCGCCATTGTCGTTTATTTGAAAATATTCCTTTAAATGTTGCTTTAATTCTTTGATTATCTTTTCATCTGATAGAATCGACACATTGAGTCTCCAGTACCTAAAGAAGGATTCCCTGCCCAGCTCAAGAGAAAGTGTGATGGGGGCGTGGTCACTTATAGTTATAGGCTCTATACTGCAATTCCTGACTTTGTGTATGTGTTGTTTTGACACACAGAAAAAGTCTATTCTCGAATAACTACCATGTGGTTTAGAAAAGAAGGTAAAGTCCTTCCCTTTAGTATTTTTATTTCTCCATGGATCAATAAGGCCTAATTCCTTTATAACATTATTTAGTACTCTGGATTTTTTTGTATTGGGTCCCTTCTCTGGTGGCGACCTGTCTAATTTGCCATCCTGTGTAGTATTGAAATCCCCCCCCATGATTATCATCCCTTGTCCATTACTGGAAACTATGTTAGCTATTTTTTTGAAGAATGTCTCATACTCCTCATTTGGGGCATAGATGTTCACTATTGAAACAGTCATTTCTTCTATTGTGCCAACCACCATAATATATCTGCCCATATCATCTTTAATCACTTTCTCTGCAGAAAAGGGTATAGATTTGTTAATTAGTATGGCCACTCCCCTTCTTTTGCCATATGAAGCATGGAAAACTTGGTTTACCCATTCCCTTCTCAGTTTTTTATGTTCATTTTCACTCAGGTGAGTTTCTTGTAACAGTCCAATTGCACAGTGTAGCCTCTTCAACTGACTCAATATTTTCTTCCTCTTGATGGGATGATTTAAACCATGCACATTATAAGAAATCAGGTTCAGCTTATTCATGATATTCTAAATTGTAGACCAGCTCTGTTCCTCCTATAAATAAAAACAACTGTGCAAAACAGTACACAGCGAAAAAACAAACAAATAATACACATCTCCCTTTGAACTAATATACAACAACCATGAACTCCCAAAAGTCCCATCATCAGAGAGGTGTGGCGAAGTCTCTCTGGGGAATAGCACAATGTGCTCCTGCAACTTCTCAGATGTAATTAAGTTGCTTCTTGCTCAATTTGAGCTCAAATTTCGCTCATTCAACCAATTTTGACATTAATATATAGGTAGTATAAATCCCATAACTAGCTCTTTAATACTCTTTTAGTATTTAATTAGCAGGTATTCAGATTGTCCGCATTATTCAGGATTATTTTCACTTTTAGTTCCAGACTGCTGTCTGGTCCTTACCACTTAGAACCTTAGAGTTCACTGCATGAGGGCTTGTAGGTCTGCCTCTGTGATGCGTGGCTTTCTCCTCCTCCCCTTCGGCCCTGCTGCCGCGGCCCAGCTGCTCTGCATCCTCAATCTCTGTAGTTTCTCCCACTCGTCCTCATCCACGTGAATCCCCATGTCCTTCAGCATGGGTGCAGCCTCCATCAGTGTGGCGAATGTCTTAGTCCCACCTTCCAGAAACACCTTCAGTTGTGCAGGATATGGAGACTGTGCCTTTATGTTTTTCTCCTTCAACTTTTTTATTACATCCCGCACTTGTTTCCTCTTCTTCTGTACGTCGTTGGTGTAGTCTTGATTGAAGTAGATGGTCCGTCCCTGGTATGTTATTTTTTGTTTCCATGCTTGCTGTATGATGCGGTCTTTCACCTGGTGATCAATGAAGCGGGCGATGATGGCTCGCGGGGGCGGGGGGGTCGTGCTCCCTGTCGGTCTGGTCACCAGCGAGCGGTGCCCTCTTTCGATGCGGATGTCCACGGCGATGGGGATTTTAAGTGTTGAGCGGATGAAGTCAGTCACAAATCCTATGGTGTCGTCTCTCTCTGCTCCCTCCGGAATCCCGTGTATCCGTATATTGTTGCGTCTCGACCTTGATTCCAAGTCGTCACATTTCGCGGTTAACATGGCCTCCTGGTGGAGGAGAAAGGCGACTGATCTTTCCAGCCGCGCTGCCCTGTCTTCAGTCTCCCCCAACCTGTCTTCCACTTCCACAGTTCGCCGCTCCAGCGAGGCAGTTCTCTCCACAAGCTCCCTTACGTTAGTTTCTAGTCTCACCAGAGCTTTCTTGTTTTCATTTGCCGCTTCTGTGTGTTCTTGTCTTAACTTGCGTAGCTCCGCTAATATTACGGAGTCCTGTTCCCCGCCGTCGACTCCCTTCTCCGGCATGGCTCCCCTCGCCAAGTCCGTCTCTTCAATGTTCGTGTTTTCTTTTTTAGACCTCGTCTCCATCGGGTTTTTTCTTGTCGTTGACTTTCGTTGTCAAGTTTCCTTGACTTTGGCCCGCTTTCCGTTGTTAATGATGTTTATAAGAGCTAGTTTTAATTGGTTTCTTGGAGAGCTAACTTTTTATGCTGCTTTCTCCAACATGGCCGCCGGAGTCCCCCTTATGTCAGTATTCTATCCCCATATGTGTTTATACTGTGTACTGTGTATTTGTACCCTGTGTTTCTGCTGTGTATTTGTACCTTGTGTTTCTACTGTGTATTTATACTTTGTACTGTGTATTTATAATGTGTATTGTGTATTTATACTCTGTGCTTCACTATTTATACTGTGTATTTGTGCTGTGTATTGTGTATTTATACTGTGTAATCATTCTATGTATTAGTACTGTGTATTTATACTGTGCACTGTATTTATAATGTGTACTGTTTATTTGTACTGTGTATTTATACAACGTATGTGTACTGTGTATTTATGCTGTGTATTTGTGCTGTGTATTCGTACTGTGTATTTATGCTGTGTGCTGTGTGTTCGTACTGTGTATTTATGCTGTGTATTTGTGCTGTGTATTTGTACGGTTTATTTATGCTGTTTATTTGTGCTGTGTATTCGCACAGTGTATTCATGCTGTGTATTCGTACTGTGTATTTATGCTGTGTGCTGTGTATTTGTGCTGTGTATTTGTACTGTGTATTAGTACAGTGTATTTATGCTGTGTATTTGTACTGTGTATTCGTACAGTGTATTTATGCTGTGTATTCGTACTGTGTATTTGTACTGTGTATTCATACAGTGTATTTATGCTGTGTATTCGTACAGTGTATTTATGCTTTGTATTCGTACAGTGTATTTATGCTGTGTATTCATGCTGTGTATTTGTGCTGTGTTTATTCGCACAGTGTATTTGTGCTGTTTGTTCGCACAGTGTATTTGTGCTGTGTATTCGTACTGAATTAGTACTGTGTATTTATGCTGTGTGCTGTGTATTTGTACTGTATACTTATGCTGTGTATTTGTACTGTGTATTTATGCTGTGTATTCATGCTGTGCACTGTGTATTTGTGCTGTGTGCTGTGTATTCGTGCTGTGTATTTGTGCTGTGCGCTGTGTATTTGTACTGTGCATTTGTGCTGTGTATCTGTACTGTGCATTTGTGCTGTGTATCTGTACTGTGTATTTATACAAGCCAAAGTTTGATCTTTGTCTAACCCTAACGTGTTTTTTGTTCGTAGTAGCTTTTTCACTCAAAACTGCAGGAAATGGCACTAGTGGACTAATGGGACTGACCCAAAACAGAAAAGTTATTTCAGTAAAGTGTGTTGATGAAGGTGTGAATTCACACCTGGGCTCACCTAGCCCTAGCAATCCCTGTGAAGGCGGGTTGGGTCAGCGACTCTGAAACTCAGAGCTCACACATGTCCTTAAGGACTCTGTAAGGACACTCCCACACAGAGTTTAAAAGCCTGCAACTCCCCTCCACTTAGTTAGAACTGAAGAAGCCTCTTGGATGAGAGGTGAAACGTCTTCAAGAAACTGAAACAAGTCCAGTTGCCTATGATACAGCACTTAGAGCTTCAGTAAAACCAAAACAATGAACTGGAAGATGACAGAGCACGCCATAGCTCTGAGGGGAAGTGCAGAGTTGGTGCTGTTTTCTGTGAGTTTTTCACTCTGAGAGACAGCTTTCATATAACACATAATTTGCTACATTTTTCATATAAGAATACTGATTATAGAAGCTTTGAGTATTGGTAACAGATCTCAACTTCCACAGGAATTCACCTCTACCCTGTGTCAGTCCTTTATACTGAAGTGTGTCTGTGACAAAATTTGGTTTGTATGACAACCCACCGGCAAAGCAACACCTCCTTTTATCGCAATGCTTTTTTTTCCTGTTTCATTCCTTCAAGCCAGCCCACTACTGTTCACTGTCCTCAGCCTTCCTGCAGCTCTTTGTATGTGTGTGTGCGTGGGTGTGTCTAAGGGTAATCTTTCTCTATCCCACCTGAGTCACTCCCTCATACTACATGCCTCCATCTCTGTGCACCCATGTGCTCTTCTCTGTTTCATCTTAGCAGCAGCATCACAGTAATCTGCTCACAGCAAGAGTCCTCCCACCAGTCTGTCTCTCCCTCTTTTTACTACTCTCTCGTCTACTCCTGTCTGTCTCTTCCTGTAAGCATTTAAGGCACAGTGACATGCAGGAAGTTGTTACATGAATTCATATTAAATCAGTTTAGTAAACTGTTTTGAGCTAATAATTCAGGCCACTGTGTCAATATGTCTTAACTTTGTCTAAATATTTGTTGGGTCTTTCTGTTAAGGTCTGGTGTGTTATGATTGTGTATGTTATACTTGGGACTTTAAAAGTGTATCATGAGGAATCAAATTAGTATTGCCAAAAATTAAAAGAATTTTTTTTTCAGAAATTGAAGAAACGTATTATTCAAAGTTAGAATCCTTGTGATGTTAGTCTTGGTTAATTTGGAGACAACTGTGGTTACTAGTGAACAAAACAGGTCTGTTTCATTAATACAAGTCCCAGAGTTCTTTTCAAAATGACATGTGCATCGACCAATGGAGACGGCAAACAAGCCTAGAGCAGCTGCTCTGTCAGAAATGTAACAACCGAACAACTTGTGTATGTTTACAACACAACTAAACAAACTGTAAGCTGATCGGACTCATCATGCTTTAATAAAGAAGACAGCCAACAAGGTTGTGTTGTTTATGAGAGTCAGCAAGTGAGAAGGGAAGTCGAAGAAGACAAACTTAGCATGAGTAAAACTTTAAAACATTACCTCATCTGTGAACATTTATGCCTGAGTCACACCAGATAGATTTTTATCAGCAATGGTGGTTGTTGAATGGTGTGTTTGCCACTAACAAGCCAGATTGACCACAGAATCATTTGTGCTACTCGCAGGGGTCAAGTAAAATACATTTCCCTCCAGCTCCAATCAGCAGTCAACATTACAGAAAATAAACACGGTAAAGAAGAAGAACCGGAGTCTCTGGTGAGTGCTGAGTTAAGTGATTGACCTGAATTAAAAAACTCAGAGACTCACCCTTGGTGCGTGTCATTGCTTGCTAGCTTACGGCTAATGTACAGTAAAGTAATCTTGTTGTTTGGGGTGAAAAAACACTCCCGTGAGTGACGTGGATCAACACAAGAAAAAAGTTTGCTTCGGTGGTGGTGAACACAGCATTAAGATACTATAATTACTGATGAAAATCTATCTGTGTCTATTTTATTCATGTTACATGTATTCTCTTTTGACCACTTCCTTCCTCGCTCTCTGACTCTCATTTCATCTGGTCGCCTGTCGCTACCAAATGAAGCGCACCATTACCTTGAGTAAACTTGTAGTTATGTAATAATTATAATAAATACATTATTAAATAAATTGGAAGCAATTAAGGAATTGGAAGTACACAACTGAACAAAATATAAAACAAATGTCTAATTGGTTTTAGACAATGCAGAAATCTTACATATTATATATTTAACAATACAGCTCAGCTGAGAATCAACTTTGGGCAGCTGAACAGTAAAGTTTTATGTTTTTGTATCATATTTCTGGACTCAAGTTGACTGATCTGCTGGGAAGACTCCCACTGCTCCAGATGTTCACTGTTATTGGCAATATAATACTAAACATGAACAGTAAAGTTTTTTTTAACTGTTCATGACCCACCCACGCAGTGACTAATGCTGCCTAGAAGTGCAGTGGTTGTGGCCAGGTTGTGTTAGGTCCAGCTGTAGCTTTTATCTTCCTAATGATTGGAATATGACAGAGACCACAACCTCAGCAGGACGACACAACAGTTCACAACAACACAGCAGAATGAGCCTTCATCTGGCCTCCCTGCCATCTGCTGGGCACCTGGACCACAGGCCTGCACCCTGTGTCTCACCCAGACCTCTGCATGATTAAATATTCAACAACTCCTACTTTTAAGCCCACTTCAGAAACCTGTGTTTGTACATGGATCCACATTAAACAACACAGTAAAGTTTTTATTTATATGAGGGTGACTCAAGATTTTGTTCAATGGCTTTGGGCTTCTTTGTTTTCAATTTTGTTTTGACAGAGCACATTCATCATTTCAGACCACACAAAGTATTACACCTCAAGCGCATCCTGAACTGTTTTTGAACATACTGGGATCAGGAACAGGTCTAAAGGATCTTCAGTCTCCTCCCATTGATTGGTCCTGACTGGCACAATGAATCCCATCTGACACGGCAGAGGTACTTAAACACAACTCAAAGAGAAACACATTTCAGTAATTCAAGTCAGATCGGCAGCACAGCATCAACAGCAGAAACTACACAGTATATCAATATATGGAACAGTCAGCAAACACACCATACACTGATCAATACTGGACTTTACAACCACAGTCTGTATACACATGAGGCATTTCAGTCATCTGTCTCAGGCTCATCTGATGGAACAGATGATTCTATTTGAATTAAGCTGTCGACACAGGCCATGAAACAGCTCGCCTTTTGGCTCTTACTATATGTGCATAAATGCAACCCAAAGTCTGTTTACACTTCAAGTCTATTTTATGTTTAACATGTGCAACTACAGCGGGGAAGCTGGAAGTCAGTCTGAGTTGTGGTGCTAGTAACTCAGTCGATATAATATTGTTCTATTAAATGCAATGTATTCAACTTCAGTAGTTTTTGCTTTTATGTAAATGACTGGGATCATTTAAATCTAATGTTATTCACAACAATTTACAACAGTTTGAGCATGTTTTATACTACAGCACACCTGGACACCAACATACTGTGTGTGAAAGCAGCCAAAGCAACTGTACTAGTAACAACACTGAACTAATGCATGAGAACTGCAAGGAGAGGAAGAGGGTGTGAGGAGGTACCTAGATGCAGGGAGATGTGACCTACAAACAGTTAAACAGGTTATTCAGTTGGACACTAAAAATTAAAACATATGATAATTAACTGAAAAAGATGTACAAGTATGTCCTTTTCCCACCACAATACTGCACAAAAAGCCCAGTAGGAAAGGGCTTAAAAAAGTTTAAACTATTTCAAACAAGTAGACAAGTAGACAAGGGAAACACAGTTAACAGCTCCCAAGGCAAAAAAAAATTAGGAAGCTCCATATACAACATAGCACAAAAACTGAGGATAATTCAATCAAGGAAGCAAGCAGTGAATCAACATAATGCAAATACATATCAACAATAATGAAACAACAGGAAATGTTGCCCAAACATCTGAAAAAAAAACATCATAAAGTGCAATACCTGCCAGGCTTGAAAGCAAATCTGTAAACTGGAAACTGGAAACTGGAAACAAGAATTGAAGTAATTAGCAATAGGGTCATTTGGATCATTAGATCAGATCCACTCTGTTAGATGGCTTTTGCTCAAAAGGCCCAATTACACCCAGTCCACTTCTGTTTATACATAGCTACATATACTGTATGGCCCTGCTGGCCAGATCACAAATCTGCAATCTGCCTTGCTTTTCCTGGTTGACATGCAAATTAGAGTCAGCACCACTCAAGTCCAGAGTGTGCTGATGATGAACCCAAAGCTGTTTGGTAAGTTAAAAAAATACCAGAAGAATAATTGTGTGCACTTTGGCAGTTCAGTCACAAACATTTCCACCACCCCCTGACCAAATGCATCCCCTGTTCCTGTGGCTTGGCCATACAAATCTGACATAGAGCTCCTTACAGAAACTGCATTATAATCTAGATAACAAAGCCTGGAAATACATCATGTCATACTCTACTTCGTTGATCTTTGCAGTTTCATTTGTGACTGATATTTCTTTTGGAAATATGTAAATATCACTAGCAAGGCAGAATAAGTATGTCTAACAATTCCTAGACAGATATTGTGCTGCTTTGGAAACAAGTGGAAGTAGTTGTCAGTCAACAGAGTACAGGCCTCTACCACTGCTTTAACCTCAAAGATATATCATGTGCAGTATCACACATGGGGTTTTCATCAAAAGAAAAAAAAAGAAAACAAAGTGGTCTGTTATTATTAAGTGATTACACATTAAATTCATGAGTGCATAGTATCTGATGTCTGACAGGAAATATGCCTGAAGAGATTTTGGCCACCTGACATTTCAGCCAGTTATCACAACACCTTATGGACCAGCTCCAATTCATTCATTCAGCATCCACTTCTATCACTGTGCTTTAAAATTAAAAAAAATGTTGGGGTACTTATGTTTAGAGCTGTTTTTGTTGTTGTTGGTTGGATAATGGAGATTTAGATTCCTCTGTTGATGGTCATATATCAGGTTTTTAGGTCAATGTCAGTTCGACTTTGGTTTGTGGCCACAACACCAGTATGACTCCTGTAGACCTTTGTATGCAGTTTACTCTTGATCCTGTAAATTAACATTATATATTATTTAAAGATTTTCTTGAAGGACATAATCTACTCCTACTCCTACTATCACAGACACAGCCTTAATGAAATTGTGACTGAGGGTGACGACTGATAGCTAAAAGGGTAAAGCTTGAGTTCCACATGCAACCAAAAGAAGTCAAGGATTGCTTCTAGATATATTATACTGTACTCTTTATGATTCAATGGCCTTCACAGTGCTGACTGTATTACTGTATTTATTTAATGTGCACCACTTGCTCTAAACACACAATAATTGATTTTTAAAAAAACTATATTTAACTTGACCAACACCATACGTGTAATTCATGGCACAATTAAAATGGCATCAAAAATGATTTGTCTTTCGCAATTAACCACCATAAATATTCTTTCTGAAGTAAGGTCCCATGGGGCACACCACAAGGGGCAGTACTTCACTCTCTATAAGGGGGTTAGGTTTGGTCTGAGCCTGGTTTTGAACTCTCAAAATATTTTGTCAGTTTCCACATAACTACCTCTGTCACTTTTAATGCATATAACTGAGTGTGACACGATGAATGTCGCTGTTATCCCCATTAGTACAATTGATGAGACATGAAAAAATGCAGCAAGGTCAGGGAGGCAGTGGGATGTTGCAGGAGGAGGTTATAATGGCAGCTCATTCCGAAAAGATATAAAACCTTTATTCTTTAGATATGGTCAGGTGACATGTTGTATGAACTAGTTTTTTGAAAGCATACAGAGACTTTAACGTCATACCAATCAAGTTATTGGGAAATGAAAAGCAGCAAATGGGGCTTAAAATTAATAAAGTTAGCCCTGATGCAAACAGATGACCTCATATATTTGAGTTTGACAACAGATGAAAATTATAACTTATGAGAAACTAAAAGTTGTTTGCTCTCCCACAGTCTTGGAGAGGCCACATGCTCATTAACTGGCAGCTAAACCCTTGGTACAATATTCAGTCCTGATGGCAGAATATACCAATTAGTTTACCCAGCAGGAAACAACCCTCCTGCTGTCAAAGTAAACACCAACCATAGGTTATCTTTATATAGTTCTATTAGCCTGGTATTTCTTTTTCACCTAATGTCTCTCTTTTTCATAGCAACATGTCCTCTGTCACTCCGTGTTTACATGCAAACAGAAACAGAAATCAGTTTGAAGCAGATGAGGCAAATAGACTATTGAAACAGGCATTTCCTCACTGCGTTATCTTAAATTCAAAATAAGTCATAAAACAAGTCAAAAGAAAAGCTCCTTAATTAAAAGACCCAAAGTACACCATAAAATCGAGAAGGAAAAACGTCAAGCCCAGTTGGTGCAGGACAAAGTCAGCCCATTTTTTTTTCCAGCTGTACTGAATCACATGCTCACGTTTCCAGATACTGTAAAACATAACTTTACGATTTCTGTTGCTGTTAAAGCACTAAGGACACAAAGGTGATGAACTAGCAGCTGCCTTGAGAAAACATTACAGAAAGACATTAATCGAACTGTTACAAGCTGTTCAGCTTATTTATTTATTTACACTGCTCCAAAATAAATAAATGAGGGAACACTTTAAACACACATCAGATCTTGATGAATGAATTATTCAACTTGAAAATCTTTACTGATGTACGTTGTATAATTAGTTGAGAACAAAATGGCGTAACAACAGTCAATGGAAACCAAAATCATCAACCCATTGAGGGCTGGATTCAAAATCACACTGAAAATCTAAGTAAATAATTTAAATCACAGGCTGATCCAACTTGTGTGAATTTTCTCACAGCAACTCATAATGTGACTCAGTAGTGTGCCTGTATGCACTCCTGACAATGTCTGGGAATGCTCCTGACGAGTCAGCAGATGGTGTCCTGGGGGATCTCCTCCCAGACCTGGATCAGGGCATCAGTGAGCTCCTGGACAGTGTTTGGTGGCGTCGGTGCATCGATACATAACATCCCATAGGTGCTCAATTGGATTTAGGTCAGGGGAACAAGAGGGCCAGTCAATGGCATCAATGCCTTCGTCATCCAAGAACTGCCTACACACTCTGGCCACATGAGGTCAGGCATTGGCCTACACCAGGAGGAACCCAGGGCCAAGTGCAGCAGCGTAAGGTCTGACAATTGCTCAGAATTGCATCCCGGTACCTAACAGCAGTCAGTTTACCGTTGGCTATGACATGGAGGTCTGTGCAACCCTCCAAGGATATGCCTCTCGAGACCATCACTGACCCACCGCCAAACCGGTCATGCTGGATGATGTTACAGGCAGCACAATGTTCACCATACTACCAGTAGTGATAAGGACACTAGCAGAAGACAAAACTAGAGAAGAATCAGTCAGGAAGGATAAGGACAGAGCAATTGTCTCTGACCAACACATGCAAAAATCCCTTTTTGGGGGTTGTCTTGCTTTTGCCTCTCCATTGCACCTGTTGTCACTTTCACCAAAGATGTTGAAACTGATTCACGATCACTTGCGCTTCCTAAATGGACAGATTGATATCCCTGAAGTTTAACTGACTTGGTTATATACTGCGACAATTGAGTGTTCCCTTAATTTCTTTGAGCAGTGTATAATCAGTTTACTTCTTACTGAGGTTATGGTATGCATATGAACATACTGACTGTAAATTTCATTCAGTTATAGTGGTTGATACACCGTTTCTGGTTTGAGGTGCAAAATACTGTAAAACGGTACATTATCATAAATATCTGTATCGGAATCAGGATGCCTACAAGAGTACTGAAAATGTAGTTACCTTTGTCTAGCTCACTTAGTTGAGACTGGCCAGTGAGCTCAGTCTCAGAACATGCATACAAAAAGTTCTCATGACAGACACTCAGAGAGATAAACAAACCTCATGGATTTTTTGACAGTCCAGCAGGCCACCGATACAGTGGCTTACCAGGATTTGTCCCAGTATGCCAGACGGCCAGTACACCACTGCTGTTATTCTATGTTCACATGAATTCAGACAAGCTGCACATCTTTGTTGATTATGCTTGATTATGAGTTGATCTTCTGTTGAGCTATGATTGAGATTTTTCTAAAACATTGCTCATGTCATGTATATAAACAGTATGGTAATGTGTTTGCTATGCTGGGATAAATTAAGTTCATGTGATATCAGTCATATTAGCTCTGTCTGATTGTAAATTATATATAGGTATGGAAAAACTGACACAAATTCAACTTTTCCTCCAATATTGCTCGAATAGAAAAAAATCTTTGTACAGGGACCTGAGGGAGTAGTGCTATGCGGGGTCGAGGTGAAGTCTGAACAAGTGAGTCTTGAGTCTTTTGAGAAAGATGGCGAGTGACTCTGCTGCTGACATTGGTCGGGAGTTTGTTCCACTACTGAGGTGCCAGAACAGAGAAGAGTCGCGACTTCGCTGGGTGGTCTTTGTTTGCTCTTAGTGATGGTGGTACCAGCCGGCCAGCTGATGTAGTAGAGTGAAGTGCTCGCGCAGGGGCGTGTGGTCTGATCAGTGTTTGGAGGTAGATGGGTGCAGTTCGGTTGACGGCCTTGAAGGCCAGCACCATGGTCTTGAATCTGATGCGGGCCGCAACAGGAAGCCAGTGGAGGTCACGGAGGAGGGGGGTCACATGGTAGAGTTTGGGCAGATTGAAAACGAGGCGCGCTGCAGCGTTTTGGATACGTTGCAATGGTTTAGTCGCAGAGGCTGGGAGTCCAGCCAAGAGTGAGTTGTAGTAGTCGAGGCAGGAGATGACCAGCGATAAAACCAGGAGTTGCGTTGCTTCCTTTGTGAGGAAAGACCGGATCCTGCGGATGTTGTAGAGGGCAAATCTGCAGGATTGCGCCACCGCAGTGATGTTGGGGGTGCAGGATAGTCTGTCGTCGAGGATTACACCCAGGTTCCTCGCAGTCGATGAAGGCGATACCGTGACGTCCTCGACAGTGACTGACAGGTCCATGTGAAGGCAGTCTTTCCCCGGGATGAAGAGGAGTTCAGTTTTACTAAGGTTGAGCTTGAGATGGTGCACAGTTGTCCAAGCGGAGATGTCTGCCAGACATTTTGAGATGCGTGTGGCAACGTGGGTATTGGAGGATGGGGGAAAGGAGAGGAACAGCTGGGTGTCATCAGCATAACAGTGGTAAGAGAATCCATGTGATGTGATTGCAGAGCCTAGTGATCTAGTGTATAGTGAAAACAGAAGCGGTCCTAGTACTGAGCCTTGAGGGACACCAGTTTCCAGGGAGCAGGGTTTGGACAAGGAGCCATTCCACATGACCTGAAAGGTGCGTTCTGTCAGGTATGATGCGAGCCAGGTTAAAGTAGAGTCAGCGATGCCAAGTTCGGCCAGAGTGGAGAGGAAGATTTGGTGGTTGACTGTGTCAAACGCAGAGGATAAGTCGAGGAGGATGAGGACTGATGAGTGGGATGAGGCTCTGGCAGCCCAGAGCGACTCAGTCACTGTGAGGAGGGCCATCTCAGTGCAGTGAGCAGTCCTGAAGCCTGACTGATTAGGGTCAAGGAGGTCGTTTTGCGAAAGGTAGGAAGACAGTTGGTTGTAGATGGCACGTTCCAGGGTTTTAGAGAGAAATGAGAGAAGAGATACAGGTCTGTAGTTTCAGATGTCAGCCGAGTCTAGAGTGGGTTTCTTTAGGAGTGGCTTTACTGTAGCTGTCTTGAAAGGAGCTGGAATATGGCCAGAAGTGAGGGAGGAGTTGATCAGGGTGGTGAGGTAAGGCAAGATGTCGTGTGAGATGCTTTGGAGAAGAGAGGAGGGAATCGGGTCGAGGGGACAGGTGGTGGCACGGTTAGACGTAACTAGTGTGTGAACATCTTCAGAGGAGAGGGGGCTGAAGCAGGTAAGGCTGTTATAGGTGAGGGTTGGGGGAGGTGCATTCTGGTAGGGCGTAGGAGTGAATGAGGAGCTGATGTCTTTTACTTTCTTAGTAAAGTAAGTTGCAAAGTCATCAGCAGTGAGGGAGGATGGAGGGGGAGCGGTAGGAGGGCTGAGGAGCGAAGAGAATATGGAGAATAGTTTCCTGGGGTTGGAGGCAGAGGAGTTGATCTTAGACAGGTAGAAGGCAGATTTGGCTGCTGAAACAGTTGATGAGAAGTCAGACAGGAGGTGGTGGTAGTGAGCAAGGTCATCAGGATGATGAGATTTTCTCCATTTTCTCTCTGCCGCTCGTAGCACCGATCTGTTGGCTCGCAGCGATTCAGACAGCCAGGGAGGGGGGGAGATGATTGTGCTGGTCGGGAGGTGAGGGGACAGAGAGCGTTTAAAGAGGAGGAGAGGGAGGACAACAGAGTGGAGGAGGCTTCCTCGGTGGACAGTAGAGAGAATTGATCCGAGGATGGTAGTGAAGAGAGAACAGTTGAGGAGAGAGTGGAGGGAGAGAGGGATTTCAGGTTGTGGCGGGTGGTGACCATGCGAGGTGTAGGGGCGAGGAAAGCGGAGGACTTCAAGGGGAGAGAGAAAGCGACAAAGTGATGGTCTGACACAGTGAGCGGGGTAACAGAGAGTGCCGAGGTACTACAGGACCTTGTGAAGACAAGGTCAAGTTGGTTCCCGGCCCGGTGGGTGGGTGGGTGGAGAGGGAGAGAGTGCTATTTAAAAACAAACAAACAAGAACCATTTTAGCTGGCGCCCCCTTGCATCGCAGTCAATTTCACAGTCAATTTTCATACACTCACACAGAAACTGCATGTATGTATTCAAGTCTTTATTTCTTTTAAGTAAAAAATATCACACCAAATATGAATTAAAAATACAATTGTTACGACCAGGGCCTCAGGGAAACCCTGGCGCAACATGAAAATGAGACTCCCCTCTTCCCATCCTCCAAGCACCACCAGCAGCAAAGCATTTTTAAATGGTTTTATTAACAAACATAGTTTGTCCACAATCACACATGCTGGTAGTCTGGGACAGGAGAGGAGAGCCTACAGGAACTGGAGAGGAGCCGGCCCTTAAACCCTTGGCTTCCAGGCAGGAACCAATCAGCTCACCGGGGCAACCTACAATCACTCAGACACACCTGCAACCAATCACACTCACTCACTCACTCAGGTAAAAGAGGGTTATTGAAACAGACAAAAAGGAAACATTTATGACCTCTAGGGTCGTAACACCTCCCCCCTTAAAACTGAACATCTCTCTCCCAAAGAAATGTTCAAGTTCAAGAGATGCAATAAGGGTATTTGGCTACCTAAAATCAATCACCCTCTTTCCTGTTGAACCACACAGTCTACATAAAAACACTTCTGAACAGGATCAAAATCAAGTCAGTGGGTGCCACTCCCACTAACAAAATGGCCACCACCATGAGGAGAGAACACAAAAAGCAAATACACCAACTGTGGTCTCACACACCACACACACCAAAACAGCAACAGGTGACCAACACAACCGTGGCGTGCAACAGCCACCACACAAAAAGGCGTCACTGTGTAGTCACTACTACACACAAATGTTGCCAGCTTACACCTAAGCTGCAACCACAAGTGACCCAACAAAGGTGAACTGCCACTACCACACCCAAAATGGACACCTTATGATCTCCAACCACACGTTACTGTAAAGGAGTGTAACAAAAAAGACAAAGTAACCAAACAAACTGGGAAGCCATACCCACCACTCAAGATCCACTTATCTAAGGAGTGACGCCATCCCAAACACTAATTAATACACTAAAGCAGTAACACCTATGTGACCACACCAAAAGTGGACTGCAACCACCGCACACAAAAGGCATCACTCTGTAGTCACCACTACACAAATGTTGCCAGCTTACACCTAAGCTGCAACCACAAGTGACCCAACAAAAGTGGAGTCCAGTTATCACAACCAAAAGGTCACAAAAAGTTACTGCACACAAGTATTAATAAGCCACACATCACAACGTGACCAACACAGAAGCAGCCATCTCACACAAAACCACGCTGCTGTGCAAAGTATAAAATGAAGGGAAACAAACTGCAGACACCCAAACTTTACCTGCCTACCAAGATGGCTAACTCACCTAGCTAGTCTTCAGTGGCTTGCCGAGCTCGAGGCATCTTTAAACGCCGAACTCCGTGCATTACCGAAGACCAGGAACCTAGTCAATGGCAAAACACTGAAGCGTACCCCCACTCAGGATTACCACCAAAAATAAGAAAGGCAAAATAATAAAGTGGCAAATTCTTAAGAATGCCCAGCAGCTAACTAGTCAGGGTGCTCAGTCAGAAACAACATGCTGCAACAGCAAATTAACAAAAAAGATGACCACTAAACTTAACTAAAGGCCACTTACACAAACAAACTAAACCACGTCTACCTCACCTCATGGACATTCAGATCCCGGAATTGTTACGACCAGGGCCTCAGGGAAACCCTGGCGCAACATGAAAATGAGACTCCCCTCTTCCCATCCTCCAAGCACCACCAGCAGCAAAGCATTTTTAAATGGTTTTATTAATGTAACACCCTTAAGTTACACACACAGTGTAATCCCCAATATTTCTAGTTTAACCTTGTTGAACTATGCAGTCTGAATGAGTTTTATACATGTAGTACCTTTATTTCACCAGTAGGGTGCGTATTCTACACGCCAAGCGCCGCTCACGCTGGTAGCTTCTAGATCCCCCTACCTGTTTTTTTTTCTTCCTTCACTGATGCCGATGAGAGCAGACACCTTAGCCGAGGAGAGAGCTTGCAAATGTGTAAAACTGTAGACAAAGTGGTTAAAACTTTTACTTTCTTTTGAGTTATCGATCTTGTGAACTATCCGAACCGGCAAGGAGGTTTTTGGACCGGACGTTGCCGTGTTGTTGTGTTTTTTTATCGAGGAGAAGCTTCGGTTGGTTTTTTTGTATGAGTTGATTCTGATGGCGAGCCAAAGCCCAGTCTGAGGACCGTGGAGCGGGAGACCGGCTTACATGCGTGGAGGGTGTGACGTCGGACCAGCTCCTCGTGCATCTGGAGAAAAGCGCATCTATACATCATACAGATAAGACAAAAATCACACTACCCGGGTAGATGAACAGTACATAAACAATACACCACAATACATTAAAGGACGAATAAAGAAGAAGAAACAAACTTTGGACACTGACTGAAATTGACATCTGACTTATTTTTTTGACTTTGTTGGACTGTGTTTACATTTATTAATTTGGGCCCATTATTTCATTTGCACTTTGAAGAAACATTTTATTATTTCAGTTGCACTTCGAAATATTTTTTTTCTATTTTCATTTGTACTTTGAAAACATTTTTGTGAGTTGTAAATTCATTTTTGTGAGTTGTAAATTCATTATTGTGGTTATTTCAAACTGAGGTTGTTGAAAGGTGAATACGAGGTTGAGTTTATTGAGTTCTGATACATAGAGAAAATATTAACTCAGTTATAGCTGAACAAATTCAGTTGTTGGTATTCAATGGTGGCTTTCCTGCCAATAAAGAACTATTTTGCTACTCTTTCATAAACTGTGGTCCACGTCATTCAAATCCTCCCTGAGCGAAACTATATCTTCTGATCCTGGCCTAACCTTGAAAGTACATGATAGTCACCTTAGCCCATGTACTGTAGATATGTGTTACAGCCTTTAAGTGGCGAGCTAGCCAGGAGGATTTTTAGGAGTAGACGGACCCAGTTTTATACTTTTTGACAGACATATTATTTTTTCTCAGTAAGTTCATTTCATATTTTCGTGTGAAAAATAGTTAAAACGAACAAACATGGATATTGAAAAAACGTATGGTATCAATGCAGAACAGTCCATTTGTTTAGTTGGGTTAACCAAAACAGACACTGATGCTGATATTACTGCTTCATTAAAAGCATATGGGACTGTAACTAAAGTAGTGCGGCTTCAAGCTGCAGAAAAAGAGAATGCAGCCATTGTAGAGTTTGATTCAGGTGTCGCAATGGCAATGTTTGAGCTAAATCTTCCTCTTGATATTCCAAACGTGAACAATCCTGCAGTGACATGGCAGGCAGATAGCGTTAATGCACTCACACATACTACTAGCCTTGCTTTAAGCAGTAGCAGTGAGTCTTCTGATGAGAGTGTTCACTCTGAACATAGTACCACACCTCTCATACGAAAATCAAAGGCCAAGAAGATTGACCTCTCGAAACTCACCTTCTCTCCTCTCGACACCAAAACAGACAAGGAAGTGGCTGAACCTGCAGTACGTAAGAAGATGAAAAAATTTAAACCTCTGGATCTGGGAGATGACGACTTAAACCCACCTGATGTACAGCGCATTGTGGTTGAGCATGTAATAAAAAATGACACTTCTACATCACAGAGCCCCTCCAAATGGCTACGCCCTTTCTCAGGCAGAGTGCCAAAGCCTTCTGGAGAAACTGATTTTGAAACATGGTGCCTCCATGTAGATTTGATGTTCCAAGATGGAGCTCCTGTGGATGTTCAACGCAGAAAAATTCTGGAGAGTCTGCTTCCTCCAGCCTCCGATGTTGTAAGACAACTAGGCTCCTCTGCTCATCCTAGAGAATATGTAAAGCTGTTGGACTCTGCTTACGGTCTGGTAGAAGATGGTGATGAAATCTTCGCAAGGTTTTTGAACACTCACCAAAACTGTGGTGAAAAAGCTTCAGAGTATCTACAGAGGCTTCAGGTACTCCTCAACACCGCTGTGAAAAGAAATGGAGTCAGTCAGTCATCAGCAAACCATCACCTGCTGAAACAATTCAAACGCGGCTGTTGGGATCACAATATCATCATGCAGTTAGAGCTGAAACCTGAGAAACACCTTGACTTTGCAGAGTTACTTTTACATCTAAGAACAGAAGAGGATAGAAGGGCAACCAAGTTGGATCGAATGCACCATCATTTTGGATCCTCAAAACAAAAAGCCACTGCAAATGTACATTCTGTGCCTGACATGTCTCCTTACACTGATCCAAGTCCAAGTGTTCTCCAGGCATATGTCGCTGAGACAGAAAGTTTAAAGCAACAGCTCGCTGAACTGAAACTGCAGCTCAGCACCAGGAAATCTAAGAAACAGAAGAAAAATGAAACAATGTCAGCAGACAAACCAAACCCTCCCACACCAAGAGCCGAGGCACAAGCTCATCAGGTAACACAAAAGCCCCAGCCTAGAGCCTGGTTCTGTTTTAGATGTGGCGAAGACGGCCACATAGCCAAGGTGTGTGAGAACTCAATCGACAAAGCTGCTGTGGACAGAAAATACAAAGAGTTAAAAGCAAGACAAGATGAGTGGAGAGCTAAACAGCACTTACCTTTAAACTGGACGGGCTACCAGTAAAGGGACCTACTGGAGCCGAAGAGCAAATTGAGAGTCCCAAGGTAAGACACCATGAAACGAGAGCTACATGTCAACACATACAAACCTCTGAGGGTGAGCTCCTTAATGGTTTAGTAGGCCCAAGATCTGTTGCTGTAGTTAACATTGAAACAGTGCAGTAGTGATGGGATTTTCGGCTCCTTTGCGAGATCCGGCTCTAACGGCTCTTCTTGATGTGGAGAGCCGGCTCTTTCGGCTCCCAAACGGCTCACATACGCATTTTTTTACATTATTAATTAATTAATAGTGTAAACCTAATTTTACGTCATTTTGTTTCATTATTGACATTGTTAAGCACTTATATGAGTAAAAATGCAGCACAACAATGCTTTATGAATAAAACTTTTATTTAAACCAATTCAATTATCACAAAATAGCACCACTTCCATAAAAATAACTTAAAAAATAAATAGTTAAATATAAATAGGGCCTAGAAACACCCACCACAATACAAAAAAGTAGGCTGTCAAAGCAGCTTCATAACAGAAAAGGTGCCCCAATACAAATATTAAATACAGTGCTATTAAATTAAAGTATAAAACTATTAACATGTCACAACGTGAACAACACCAGTTTTGAACCACTATAGAGTTAAGGAACTTACTGTATCACTCAAAGACTTACAGATTGGCGTTCGAGAAGGAGGAGGGGAGGGGGAGGGGAGAGAGAGCAAGGAGGCACCGCAGGGTAAAAAAACGACGTGGGAAACAACAGAGCACACGCACAGTACAGGGAAGTGGAGAGACAGCGATATACTGAAGAAAAAAAAACGGCTCCCAACAAACGGCTCTCATTGGAGAACCGGTTCTAATCGTTCACGGCAAAGAGCCGGCTCTTTGAACCGGCTCGTTCGTGAACGACACATCACTACAGTGCAGTGCCAAGCTATCATTGACTCGGGTTCACAGGTGACAACCATTTCCAAGTCATTTCATGATACTTACCTGTCTTCTCTACCTATTCTGCCCCTTAGAGACATCCTCGAAGTGGAGGGCGCAGGAGGTCAAAATGTACCATACCTGGGTTATGTAGAGATTAGCATTCAGTTCCCAGAAAACATCACAGGTAAAGCTGAGCTTGTTAGCACGCTAGCTCTTGTCGTTCCAGATTGTAGGTCCAACGCAGAGTGTCCCGCTCTTTTAGGCACCAACATCCCCCTGATTCGGGACATTTACAGCACATGTCACGCCAAAC
Organism: Pagrus major; assembly: GCF_040436345.1. Lineage (NCBI taxonomy): Eukaryota > Metazoa > Chordata > Actinopteri > Spariformes > Sparidae > Pagrus > Pagrus major. The sequence continues at coordinate 91,384 of NC_133218.1, read as the reverse complement.
AGAACACTGACATGGTGGGAAAAGTAAAGCTACAGTGTAAGAAAGCCATTGTGATCCCACCTGGCGAAAAGAGGGTTTTGAGTGGTTTTGTAAGAAGGGTACTCACTCGCAAGGGAGGCCCGCTCTTAGTAGAGCCATCCACTCACTCTAGTCTACCCAGTGGTTTGTCTTTTTGTAGTTATGTTATGTCGAGCCCTCAGCAAACATGTTTCAAAGTCCCCATTTTGCTTAAAAATGAGACGGCACACAACATAACAGTTTCCCCAAACCATAGCGTAGCAGAGCTCTCCATCCCCCACTCTCTCTCCCCTCTATCCACACCACCAGACAGAGTTGAAGAGGATCAGGTGTCACAACCCCTCAGCAGTACAGCTGAAAGAACAACTGTGGGTTCCACAAACCACACCGACACCATAAGTTTTGACTTCACTGATTCTTCACTCTCAGAGGAATGGAAAGAGAGGATCACGGAAAAACTGAACTCCATCCCTGAAGTTTTTGCAAGAGGTGACCTTGACTATGGTCATACCACTGCAGTCAAACACAAGATCCGCCTCTCTGATCCAACACCCTTTAAGCAGAGAGTGAGGCCAATTCACCCGTCAGATTTTGAAGCTGTGAGGCTTCATCTCAAAGAACTCTTAGATGCTGGCGTTATAAGAGAATCAGAAAGCCCCTTTGCCTCACCGATAGTTGTGGTAAAGAAAAAGAATGGTGCCATCCGCTTATGCGTCGATTATCGAAAATTGAACAATCAGACCATAAAGGATGCGTACGCCTTACCCAACATTGAAGAAACCTTTGCAGCTCTAACAGGGTCCAAATGGTTTTCCGTCATGGATTTGAAATCGGGCTACTATCAGGTGGAGGTAGACGAAGAGGACAAGTACAAGACAGCTTTCGTTACACCCATGGGCTTCTGGGAATTTAACAGAATGCCTCAAGGAGTCACTAACGCACCTTCAACTTTCCAACGAGTCATGGAGAAATGCATGGGCTCTCTCAATCTCAAAGAAGTCTTAGTGTTCCTCGATGACCTCATTGTGTTCGCTGACACGCTTGAGGAACATGAACGCCGTCTCATGCATGTTTTACATAGGCTCAAGGAATTTGGCCTCAAGTTATCCCCTGAGAAATGCCACTTTTTCAAAAAGTCCGTCAAATATTTAGGCCATGTTGTCTCCGAAAATGGAGTAGAGACTGACCCTGGGAAAATTTCCCCTCTGACGACCTGGCCCCGTCCAACCAATATCAGTGAGTTGAAATCCTTTTTAGGGTTCACTGGATATTATAGGAGGTTCGTCAAAGACTATTCAAAAATTGCCAAACCTCTTAACTCCTTGACTGCTGGTTACCTTCCTCCGCGGAAGAAGTCCAAAAGTTCAAAGTCTTTCTCAAACTCTGACCTGAAACGACCCTTCAATGAGCGATGGACCGCAGAATGCGAGAATGCATTCAAAACACTCATCGGGAAGTTGACGACCGCTCCGATCCTTGGCTTCGCCAACCCCAGGAAGCCATATGTTTTGCACACTGATGCCAGCCTGCAAGGCCTCGGAGCAGCTCTGTATCAGGAGCAAGACGGTGAGATGAGGGTAATTGCCTACGCGAGTCGAGGTTTGTCAAACTGTGAGCGGCGTTACCCCACCCACAAACTTGAATTTTTAGCACTTAAATGGGCTGTCACGGACAAATTTTTTGATTACCTTTACGGTGCAGAGTTTACGGTCATGACGGATAACAATCCTCTGACCTACGTCTTGACCTCCGCCAAGCTCGACGCTGCGGGACACCGGTGGCTCGCTGTCCTGTCCAATTTCAACTTCAACATACAGTATAGAGCTGGCAAAAGAAACGCAGACGCCGACGGTTTATCCCGGCGTCCACATGATCAAGCAGGAGCCGATCAAAGTGCTCAAGTGGAGGACGACCGAGTGAAACAGTTCATCTCAAGGGTTGTCGATGAAGGGAGTGGGTCTAGTTTCCCCAAAGAGGCTTTTAAAGCCGTCTGTCAAAGACACGAGCTGTTTTGTTTTCCAGATGATGAAGGGGGCAGCCACTCACCTGTTTCAGTAGAGTGTCTCGCCATTGACGTTAATGCTATCCCAGCTGAGTTCACTCAGGCTGACCTGTTGCCTGGATCCAGCACTCTACCTCGGATGTCGCAGCAGGACTGGGCTGCTGAACAAAGAAACGATCCTCAGATCAGCAGAACCATTGACCTTGTCAATATGGGAAAACGTCTCACTTACCGTGTTCGTCGTCAAGAGGATCGAGAAGTTCAACTCATGCTTCGAGTGTTTGATCAGCTTGTACTGGATAATGGTGTCTTGTACAGGAAACGCATGAACCAGGGTGAGCCTTTCTATCAGTTAGTTCTACCCTCAAAGTTCAGAGAGATGGCACTCGAAGGTCTCCACGACTCAGTTGGTCACATGGGAATGGACAGGACGTTGGACCTGGTCCGCACACGTTTATATTGGCCAAGAATGTTTATGGACGTTGAGAGAAAAGTCCGAACCTGTGAAAGGTGTGTACGGCGCAAGGCCAAGGCTGAGAAAACCGCTCGCCTTGTGAACATCCAAACAAGTCGACCACTTGAACTCGTATGCATCGACTACTTGTCTTTGGAGCCTGATGGACGCGGAACAAAGAACATCTTGGTCATAACCGACCACTTCACCAAGTACGCGGTAGCTGTTCCTACAGCTGACCAGAGAGCCAAGACAGTAGCCAAGACATTGTGGAACAGTTTCTTTGTTCATTATGGTCTACCCGAACGTCTTCACAGCGACCAAGGTCGGGATTTCGAGTCTGTCCTTATCAAAGACCTTTGTCAGCTGTTGGGTATAAAGAAAACAAGGACAACTCCATATCACCCTCGCGGTAACCCCGTCGAGAGGTTCAATAGGACACTCCTGGAAATGTTAGGAACTCTGCAAGAAGAGGACAAAGTCAACTGGCGTGATCATGTTCAGCCTCTGGTTCATGCATACAACACGACCAAAAATGACACCACTGGATTTTCTCCTTACCAGTTAATGTTTGGGAGACAGCCAAACCTCCCCATCGACGTGGCATTTGGACTCAATCCAGAAGGACGTAAGAAAGTGTCTCACGCTGATTATGTGAAGAAAATGAGAGAAAACCTGCAAGAAAACTACAAGCTTGCCATTGAACACAGTGAAAAAACTGCTCTGCGAAACAAGCAAAGATATGACCTCAAAGTCAGAGAGTCCATCCTTGAGGAAGGAGACCATGTCCTTGTCAAAAATGTCTCTTTCAGAGGGAAGCACAAGATTTCAGACCGATGGAGTAGCACCGTCTACAAAGTTATCAAGCACATTGATGATTCTCCAGTCTATGTTGTTGCTCCAATAAACTCTGCAGGTCCAGAGAGGACGCTTCATAGAGACTTGTTGCTACCCTGTGGATTCCTAGCTTCCTCTATTCAAGATGAGTTGAGACAGGACACAGAAAAGCGGGGTAAAACTCCAGTTCCCCAGGAAACCGAAACCCCTCAAGAAGTCGCTGAACCAGAGCAGTCATGGGAAAATGAAGAGGAAATAGATTACTATTACCCACAAACTGCTAAAGAGGATGTCACATTGCCAACAATAACCATTGTTCGAGAAATCCCTCATTCACGAGTTGACTTGACTGAAGTGAACAACGAGGATAAATTGAACTCTGATGTGTCAAGTTTGAACCCGGAAGCTGATGTGTTTCATCCCATGGAAAACCTACCTGTGGAAACAAACCTACCTGTGGAAAAAGACTTACCTGTTGAGGATGCTCCAGGAGTCAGAAATGGATCAATTCCAGATGGATCTGTGGAAGGAAATGTACATGAGATTAATGATGGAAATGTGGAAAAGGAAAAAGATGAGGACAAAACTTACCTGACGACAAGAGAGGAATCCAAAGATGAGGAAAAGGATGGAAATGAGTTGAGAGTGAGTGAAGATAATCCTGTTCAAGAGGAAATTGGAGGTTCAGAGGTCAGAAGGTCAACAAGACAAAGAGCTGAACCTGATAGACTGACATACAACACACTAGGCAACCCCTTAGCCTTTGTTATGCACTCTATTCTGAACAGTCTAGACCAAGTTGTCATGCAAGCTTTTGATTTTACTTCTGCACCAGAGATTGGTCAGACGTTACATGTGTAAAGTTAAGCATGCAGGGACGCACGCTGATTCAGGAGGGGAGGATGTAACACCCTTAAGTTACACACACAGTGTAATCCCCAATATTTCTAGTTTAACCTTGTTGAACTATGCAGTCTGAATGAGTTTTATACATGTAGTACCTTTATTTCACCAGTAGGGTGCGTATTCTACACGCCAAGCGCCGCTCACGCTGGTAGCTTCTAGATCCCCCTACCTGTTTTTTTCTCTTCCTTCACTGATGCCGATGAGAGCAGACACCTTAGCCGAGGAGAGAGCTTGCAAATGTGTAAAACTGTAGACAAAGTGGTTAAAACTTTTACTTTCTTTTGAGTTATCGATCTTGTGAACTATCCGAACCGGCAAGGAGGTTTTTGGACCGGACGTTGCCGTGTTGTTGTGTTTTTTTATCGAGGAGAAGCTTCGGTTGGTTTTTTTGTATGAGTTGATTCTGATGGCGAGCCAAAGCCCAGTCTGAGGACCGTGGAGCGGGAGACCGGCTTACATGCGTGGAGGGTGTGACGTCGGACCAGCTCCTCGTGCATCTGGAGAAAAGCGCATCTATACATCATACAGATAAGACAAAAATCACACTACCCGGGTAGATGAACAGTACATAAACAATACACCACAATACATTAAAGGACGAATAAAGAAGAAGAAACAAACTTTGGACACTGACTGAAATTGACATCTGACTTATTTTTTTGACTTTGTTGGACTGTGTTTACATTTATTAATTTGGGCCCATTATTTCATTTGCACTTTGAAGAAACATTTTATTATTTCAGTTGCACTTTGAAATATTTTTTTTCTATTTTCATTTGTACTTTGAAAACATTTTTGTGAGTTGTAAATTCATTTTTGTGAGTTGTAAATTCATTAATGTGGTTATTTCAAACTGAGGTTGTTGAAAGGTGAATACGAGGTCGAGTTTATTGAGTTCTGATACATAGAGAAAATATTAACTCAGTTATAGCTGAACAAATTCAGTTGTTGGTATTCAATGGTGGCTTTCCTGCCAATAAAGAACTATTTTGCTACTCTTTCATAAACTGTGGTCCACGTCATTCAAATCCTCCCTGAGCGAAACTATATCTTCTGATCCTGGCCTAACCTTGAAAGTACATGATAGTCACCTTAGCCCATGTACTGTAGATATGTGTTACATTAACAAACATAGTTTGTCCACAATCACACATGCTGGTAGTCTGGGACGGGAGAGGAGAGCCTACAGGAACTGGAGAGGAGCCGGCCCTTAAACCCTTGGCTTCCAGGCAGGAACCAATCAGCTCACCGGGGCAACCTACAATCACTCAGACACACCTGCAACCAATCACCCGCATTGACGGCAGTAGTTCGCCCTCCGTCAAACCTGTCACTGTAGCTGCTGCCACCGCGGCCACTCCTGCGCTGTACTCCCCGGCGAATGATGGTTTAAATGTTGGTAATTTTGCCTGTCCCCGACTGAAAAATTCCCAAATTGTCGCAGATTTGCCAGGCCATCTGCAGCATCTGGATGCTGCCGCACAAACAGATATTATTCAGCTGATTAAAACCCATCCCACTCTGTTTAGCGACACACCATCCCGCACCACTGTCCTCGCTCATGATATTGATGTGGGTGATCACCTGCCCATTAAGCAACATGCTTACCGGGTAAATCCAACCAAGCGCACACTGTGTAAAAAAGAGGTTGAGTACCTGTTGGAAAATGGACTAGCTGTTCCCAGCTCCAGTGCCTGGAGTTCTCCTTGCCTGCTGGTGCCAAAACACGATCAGACACCCCGTTTTTGCACTGATTTCAGGAAGGTGAATAATGTCACAAAGCCGGATTCCTACCCGTTACCCAGAATGGAGGACTGTGTGGACCGGGTAGGATCAGCTACATTTGTCACCAAACTCGATTTATTGAAAGGTTATTGGCAGGTCCCATTAACTCCTCGTGCCTCCGAAATTTCTGCATTTGTCACCCCTGATAGTTTTCTGCAGTACACCGTCATGCCTTTTGGTCTCCGTAACGCACCTGCCACTTTTCAGCGGTTGATGCACCTGGTGTTAGCAGAGGTAGACAATTGTGAAGTCTACCTTGATGATGTTGTTGCCTACACCGATACTTGGCCCCAGCACCTGAAAATCCTGAGGAAAATATTTGAGAGGTTAAAGGAGGCCAACCTCACCCTGAATTTGGCCAAGTGTGAGTTTGGTAGAGCCACCGTCACATACCTCGGGAAACAAGTGGGTCAGGGTCAGGTGCGTCCGGTCCATGCAAAAATCCAGGCCATCGTAGACTATCCTGTGCCCCGTACCAGACGTGAGCTCCGCCGTTTTTTGGGGATGGCGGGGTATTACCGCGGCTTCTGCCGTAATTTTGCGGACGTGGTTGCTCCGCTCACTAGTCTCACCAGTGAGAAGACCGTTTTCTCCTGGTCCCCTGTTTGTCAGAAAGCCTTTGAGTCATGCAAAGCGCTGCTCTGCAGTACACCGGTCCTGGCGGCTCCTGACTTCGCTCATCCATTCAAAATGGAGATCGATGCCAGCGCTAGCGGGGCAGGTGCGGTGCTACTGCAAGAGGACAGCCAGGGTATTGACCACCCCGTTAGCTATTTCTCGAAGAAGTTCATTGCCGCCCAGAAAAATTACAGCACCATTGAGCAGGAAACATTAGCCTTGTTGTTAGCACTGCAACATTTCGAGGTGTACATCAGTTCTAGCCCGTTACCGGTGGTAATCTATACTGACCATAACCCCCTAGTCTTCTTGCATCAGATGCAGAACGCCAACCAGCGACTCATGAGGTGGTCGTTGCTGGTGCAGGATTTCAACCTGGAGGTGCAACATAAAAAGGGCACCGACAACGTGATGGCAGACGCGCTTTCCCGCGTGTATGGCCCAGGCTAATCACAAGCGTTCATGAGAAGATGAATGTTTTTAAGGGGGAGGGTGTTACGGCTCGCGCCGTATTCGTTAGTGTGTGTGTTTTTGTCTTGTGTTTTCTGTACAGAGTGAGAGCTCCTGTCTCCTCAGAAGATCGTGTGGCTCCCGCACCTCATTGGTTCCGCATCCCGGCGGTGGCAGAGAGGGATTGGCTGCTCCCGGAAGCGGGACTATAAGAGCCGGCAATGCCAAGAGGACGGGGTGGATCGCTATCGCGCCGGCATCTACCCAAATTGAGAGAGCTTTGTACTGTGAACATTATTGCTAGAAAATCGTTAGAGTGTGTTTGTGAGCCCGAGTGCGAGAGTGCGTGTGAGAGTGCGTGTGCTCTGGGTAAAACCAGAGCAAGAGTGTTTGTGGTTAGGGAAGCAGTAGGGGTGAGCTGCCTTTTTCTTTGCTTCAGTTTTCTCCTGTTTTTGACTAGGTTAGGGAGTTAGGTTCAGTAATTGTCTTTTTGTTTCTTTCCTTTGTTATAGGGCTTAGATAGATTCAGACCCCGGAGTTTAGATCTGTGTTTTGTTTGTTGTTTTAGGCCTGAGCTCACCCTGAAGCCACGCTTCATCACTTGTATATAGAGCACCTATTCACTGTACATAAATTGCACTTATACCCTTGTTGTAAATAAATTGTTGTGTCACATAACTCGCCTTGTTTGGGTGTCGGCTATTTATGTTAGGCTCGGCTCCCTAGGTCGAGCGTAACATAAATGAATTAAAAATGAATTAAAAATACAATATAAATAAGGTATTGCACAAAATAATAAATAATGAAACCAGTGCAGACATAACACACACTAACTATTGCACACAGTATTACAAAGAAAAATCAGAGACCTCTTGATTTACCGCTATTTACAATGATTCCAACAGAGAGAGCTGTCAGCATGTTGATTGTATTAAAGGCCTCAACAACACCTCAACAAACTCACTTTACAACCTTACTCTTCTTGACTTTCTTGATGCAAAGTCATCTTTAATGTCATCATATGACAGCTGTTTTCCAACAATATGGTTGATGCTTATAATGTATCTGTGGACCCCCTTAAAGCCAGTGATGGGTTGTCAGGGCTAGCAAGGCCTTCTCTGCTGGCCTAAACACTATCAGAATCACTGACTTATGTTTTAATATATTTTTTTCCATGAATATGTATTAAATTATTTCCAATAGTCTATTCTCTTCATTTCATAGCTTTTCTCTTGGTTGCGCTGCTTCCACTAGTGTATGTTTATGTTAGAGCTTTTATCCAATCATATTTCAGCCATCATGTGTTGCCAGGGTCAAAGAAATCTGCCTTGACGCCTTCAGAATCGATAGTGCTGGCGCCTGTAGCTTAAAGTAAGTGGCAATGAAACTGTTGCTTTAACCAATCAGATTTCGAGTTGGCAACACCAAGGCCATCTAGCAGGCGTCCAGTGACGTCGGCATTTTCATGTCCTTTGATTGGATGGTCAGGGGCTCCAGGGTATTCTAGAAGGCCCACTTGCTCAGTCACGCAAGACCTAGCTTAACTAGCGAGTTGTGATTGATAGCCGACGTTGAAAATGGTAACAGGTGGAGATGATATTGATACAGCAGGTGGAGATGATATTGTCGCGGATTTATTGTCAGTGCCCTTTTCAAGACGACCGTTTAATGAAACATGGACATTGTTAAAAAAGGCTGCCCAACGCCCGAACACCTCAGGCTCAATCAACCTGCAAAAGCAGGCTATGTGCGCCATTTTCAGGCTAGCAACTGGGAAAGGGATAAAAACATATGCGAGGAACACAACAGGACAATCCCGACTCTCTGCATTAGCTTCCATCCGTACAGAAGGCCCAGTTCTGATAGGCACGGTTTGCCACTGCTTAAAGCCATGTTTCTTTCAGCTAAGGACTGAATTATTGCCACCAATCGAGAGAGAACATCACGCAACCTGTTTCTCTCAGCCTCAGTGAGTGCCATCTCTTGCTTACCTATTGTCAGCCCCTTTGCAAAATGGACCTCCAACTCCTTCCATGTTGCCATGTGGGTACTGTGCTCCTGGCTATCCTCATGAACCTTCAGCAAGTGGCTTGCATTTTTCCAGTCCATTAGTCCTTCCTTATTAAGTCTGTATTCTTTTGAAGAAAACATTTTGCAGCAGAAGCAGTGCAAGCTATCATTCTTTTTTGAGTACATCAGCCAGCTTCTTTTGATTTTTTTCCCATTGACTAAGACTCTGTTAAAAAAGTCATGTTGACACTTTCTCCCATCATTGTTTTTGGGAAATGTGTAACTGTTTTTTATTTGAAATGGTCCTCTGGCCATCTCTTCTAACTGACAAAGTAAGAAGAAAGTTAGTTCACAGTCAGCAGGGTCTATTGGTGTAGCCTTTAGTCCCGATGCTGTGTCACAGATTTAGAGGTGCTGACCCTCATCCCGACCGCGTCACACTCGGCTGCGAACTGCCCCAATGCCTGCTGGAGGTCACGGGCTGAGGAAGCCAACAGAACCACGTCATCCGCAAAAAGCAAAGACGCAATTCTTAGGTTCCCATACCGGACACTCTCCTCACCATGGCTGCGCCTTGAGATCCTGTCCATGAATATCACAAACAGGATTGGAGACAAGGGGCAGCCCTGGCAGAGTCCAACACCCACTGGAAACATATTCGACTTTGTGCCGGGTATACGGACACAACTCTCACTTTGGTCGTACAAGGACCAGATAGCTCGTACCAACGGCCCTGGTACCCTATACTCCCTCAGTACCCCGCACAGAACTCCCCGGGGGACCCGGTCGAAGGCCTTCTCCAAGTCTACAAAACACATGAAGACTGGATGGGCAAACTCCCACGACCCCCCCCAGTAAGCCTGCAAGGGTAAAGAGCTGATCCACTGTTCCACGGCCAGGACGGAATCCGCATTGTTCCTCCTGAATCAGAGGTTCGACGATCGGACGGACCCTCCTTTCCAGCACCCTGGAATAAACTTTCCCAGGGAGGCTGAGCAGTGTGATACCCCGATAATTGGCACACACTCTCCGGTCCCCCTTTTTAAAAATGGGAACCACCACCCCGGTCTGCAACTCCAGAGGTACCGTCCCCGACCTCCACGCAACCCTGCAAAGACGTGTCAGCCATGACAGCCCAACAATGTCCAGAGCCTTCAGCATCTCGGGGCGAATCTCATCCACCCCTAGCGCCTTGCCACTGGGGAGCTTTTTGACTACCTCAGTGACCTCTGCCAGGGATATGGACAAGTCTTCCCCCGAGTCTTCAGACTCTGCCTCAGTTACAGAGGACGTGTTAGTCGGGTTCAGGAGGTCCTCAAAGTGTTCCTTCCACCGCCCGACGATATCCCCAGTCCGGTTCAGCAGGTCCCCTCCCCGACTGAAAACAGTCTGGGCTGAGGCCCGCTTCCCTTTTCTGACCCGCCGGATGGTTTGCCAGAACTTCCTTGAGGCCGACCGAAAGTCCTTCTCCGTAGCCTCACCGAACTCCCCCCACACCCGGGTTTTTGCTTTAGCGACCGCTGAAGCTGCAGCCCTCCTGGCCACCCAGTACCAGTCTGCTGTTTCAAGAGACCCCTGGGCCAGATCTGACACTAGGGGGCGCTCTGGTGGCAGTTTCATTTTATAATTGGCACTGTGCCCACACCATAACACTTATGGATATGAAATTCATAGGGGTGGTATAGACTGGCCCCTGTAACTCACACACCAAAAATCACCAGCAGGTGGCACTATTATCAACACAAAACCGTTTTTGGCTATCAGTTAAGACATGCGCGCACACTAACGGGGCAATGGGTCCAGGGAAGGAGCACGCCCCGACAGCAGCACGCCCTGACCCGCGTGGTCTGCGAGGGTCCGTTCATCGCTGCTTGCAGCTTTAATTTATTATTTATTTCACTCGTAAGCCGTGTAATAAGCGGGATAATGTATAGTTAGTTGGTTGTTATGGAGAAATAAACCCCTTCAGGTTGTATGGAATACAACCTCCGAACTATACATTATCCCTTACATGTAGGCCCTGCACCATATCTGGTCAATATGGTATTGTGGTATTACGCGGGCTAAGGCTAAGACTCTGTATGTTGTTCAGCATTGTTTTTGTCACAAAAAGAAGTTACTAAGTCTCCCATGAGTCTCAATATATCACAATCTAGTCTTCTGTTTATGCTACATTTATTATTAGCTGGTTACAAGTTACAGTAATGTGTGTGTAATAAGTCTGATATCTCTTACAAAACTGTTCAAGTGTGTTTTTAAGTCAACTCCCAAGACTTAATTAAGTTGAACAACTAAGAACAAATAAGAAATATTGTTAAATATGACTGAAAAATAACCTTTTATCTCATAAGGTAAATTTCTATCAGTGGTTAATCACAAAACTGTCTTTTTGAGAAATGGCACTGTATAATGACAGCTGAATCTGGAAAAATGGAAGACATTTTGAAATAAATTGCTTTAATGACATAAAAATCTGTTTGTCTTTAATAAAGGTGACAGGATAAAATAATATTTTATATTACTACAAGGTTACAAGGGCATTTTATTGTCTCTATTTAAAAAAAAACACAAAGGTTTAAAACTTAGTTATGTTTGTGTCATTTGTGCTACATCTATATGAGAAAAAGTATTGAGTATTGATGAATTGAGGCGTCTCACAGCCTGGGGAGTGAAGCTGCTCTGTAGTCTGGTGGTATGTCAGCAAATACTTCTTTTGTCAAATGGCAGCAGGGTTAACAGACTGGGTTGGAGTGGGTGTTGTCTTTTAGTATCTTTGGGCTCTGTGTAGACATAAAAAATGTACTAATTACTGTTCTAAGTCTTCTGTTGTACTACTGTTGTAGTCTTCAAAAACCTGCATGTACCTGTGGAATCATTAATTGTATGTGGGTGTTGTCCACTTCCTTGTCACCTGAGTGTAAGGCAGCTTTTTTGGCTCTGGACAGAACCCTCACTGTTACGCTGTGTGGTGCGGGGCAGGACTCAAAAGCGGACAGCATGGCAGGAGTAGATTGCAGGAAGATTTATTGAGATTTCAACAAGGGAATATGCAGGGGCAAGGTGTAGCAAAACTCCGGCTGGAGAGTCGGTCGGAGAGGGGAGAGGTGTTGGAGGAGAGGTTGCTCACTGTGGCACTGGTGGACCAGGTGGCGTACATCTGTCCACTTTAACAGTTTTAACTGATGGTTTGAGCCTCTTTATCAACTGAGAGCATGTAAGCAGAAGAAGCAGAGAAATATGATCTGATAGGCCAAAGTCAGGACGTGGAAGGGCTTTGTAGCTGCCAGGAATATTTGTATACACATGGTCCAGGATATTTCCTCCTCTGGTGGGGATCTGAACATGCTGCTGGAATTAAAGTAAAACAGTTCTGAGATTTTTTGATTAAAATCACCACCTGCAATTAAAATTACATCTGGTTGTTTTATCATGTTGCTGCTGATGACATCATACAATTCCTGCAGTGCATTTTTTGAGTTTGCATATTAAGGAATGTACACAGCAACAATAAAAACACTGGTCAATTCTCTGGGCAGATGATATGGTCGACATCTTAGCATCAGAAATTAGTCTGGTGAACTCTGTCCATCCATTTTAGCTGCATTTGAGCACCAAACATTATTTATGTAGACACAGAGCCCTCTTCCTCTCCTCTTAACAGAGTCTTGTGTCCTGTCGGTTCTGAACAAGGTCCCCCCATCAAGTGCAATAGCTTGATCCAGGATGTTAGGGGTTAACCACATCTCATTCGCCTAAGTCTCACCTCATCCACTTTATTCTCCTGTGACTGGAAGTTAGCCAGCAGAAGGCTTGGTAGAGGAACAGCTCTTGGTCCAAGTCATGTCAGCTTGGCTCAGATGCCGCCTCTCTTTCCTCTCTTCCTGGTGCGGTCACAAGGCTTTCAGTGATGTTGTGTCCTGCTGGTCTGGCTGGCCGCTCAGCAGATGCCGCTGGTGGAGATCCTTTCACAGTCTGCTGCATTCAGTCCAAACCCCACACTTCCTTTTCCGATATTGATAGGTGCATCTCTATTGTAGGCAAAGCATGCTTCAGTAGAAGAGCCAATGGAGGAAACAAAATAGAAAAAATATCAGAAATGTAGAGAGGATTAAAGGAGCCATTGGCTGCCACATCTGCATGCACTGCCGTCCTCAAAGTAACATGTCATATATAAGATAATATATACTGGGGGCGCCGTTTAGCTCAGTTGGTAGAGCGGGCGTCCCACGCACAGAGGCCCTGTCCTCGCTGTAGCAGCCCTGGGTTCGAGTCCCAGCCTGGGGCTCTGTGCTGCATGTCACTCCCCCTCTCTCTCATCCTGCTTCCTGTCATATCCTCAGCTGTTCTATCAATAAAGGCCAAAAAAATACTTTAAAAAGATAATATATTCTAAATTGGATTATTTCCTAATTTTAGGATTATATATTTTGTAGAATGTAGTCATAGGACTGCTTGATTAATAATGTCTTATTTATTTGTTTAGTTTTTAACACCTTTGGTCTCCATACTCAACTACAACATTTTACATTTTGCAAAACATTTTCCTTCTGTAAAGGCACTCATCTATGTCTATTCACTTCTGTAAAGAATGAGAATCAGTCATAATAGTCTTGAAACCTGACTTTATCACAATGATTTAAGTTTAATCTTTTTCAATGTTACAGTATCAATAACATGACATGGCAATGGGGTTAAAGTGCACATTGATTTTAAAAGGTTGCACTGTTCTACCTCAAAACAATCATGAGATTGATGTGGACTTGATGCTTTTCATGATTAATTACACAACTCAAATACATTTTAAGAGTTTGTACTCAGATGTTCACATTGTACAGAAATGAATAGAATGTGTAGGGATGTGTGAAATGTATAAATGTATAAATGGATTTGAATTTCCAAAGCCATGTAGCATAGTTTGCAGAAAGGTTAAACCTTTCTTAAAAGAGAAACACAGCAGTAAACTCTTGAGATTTCAGTTTCTTTGGATTTGGGGTATTTGGTGTTATCACAACGCCTGATGTACATCTTTAAGTGTTCAAGCAGGGGAGCAAAGCCAATGATTTCTCAGAGACACATGATTCTGGGTTCTGTGTTTTCATTAAAAGGTGACTGGAGTGAGACAGTCTACCACAACCTCGGTACATTCCTCTAGTGTGCTTCTTGCTACATTCACTTCATTGAGTTTATTGTACTGCAGTACTAGTCTGAACAAAGAGGTGACCTGCGATTAGAGAAGGAGCAAACTTCTCTTCTGAGGAGTTTCAATAATGCTCGAGATCCTCCTCACCTCTCCCACCCTTCCCCCGTGTGTGCATGTTCGTTGATGTGCTCATGCATGTGCTTTCTTGTTGCATGTTTGACTTTGTGTGTGTGCGTGCACGTTATCATTCTTCAGTTTCGATGGGAGGGCATCACTTTCCCACTGGTCAGAGGCTGGAGCTCACAGATCCTCTTGGGTCAAAGGTCGGTTTGGCCTATAGTGTGACATCATGGCAGCTTAGAGAGGTCAAGAGAGGTCAGCGACAGAAGGAGAGGACACTGCAGCAACAAAAGAATTGATGACGTAAATAGAGAAGCACATTATGAAAGAGAAAAGGGTTTAAACAAAGAGTTTAGGACGAAGTGAAGGAATACAGAGACATGTCCCTTCACTGCCAGTCACATTTTGGCTTCTTTGCACAGCTTATTGAACACACTGAGGGATACATGTTGACAAGTATTCAGCATTTCCCTCAGTATGGTCAGGTTGTCAGAGTGAAATACTTGTGAAACATCATAGAATAAGCCAAATTCTCAATTGAAACAAGTAATGCTATATATATATATATATATGTATATAAAATAAAAAGTAACATGTTGACAAGCTGATGAAATGTGCATACATGTAAATGTAAATACAGATGAATAGAATAATGTACTAATTACTCTTCTAATGTAGTCTTGTCATCTTCAAAAACCACTAAAATCACTAACTGTGTGTGGGTGTTGTACACTTCCTTGTCACCTGACTGAAAGGCAGCTTTTTTGGCTCTGGATAGAGCCCTCACCTCTCCATTCATCCAGGCCTTCTGGTTGAGGAATGATCTTGCTATCTTGGTGTTCACCACATAATCAACACATTTACTGACTTACAGTATGATGCAACTGAAGTTCCTGAATATTCCTCAAGACTACTGTTGTTTTCCTGAGTGGCAGCATCTCTGAATATTTGCCAATCTGTAGACTCAAAACTGTCTTTGAGTCTGACAGTGCAGGTCTTTAAGGCCCTGTAGCGTCTCTCAGATGATAAGAGCATTTACTGTATAAAATTGTGGACAGAGCCACCATGAAGTCACCCATAGGTTTCTGAAGAACCAGAATGAAGCTCAAAGCAGGTGGTACCAGCTGTCGCCATCATGGGAATGCCTGACTCCGCCCAAACTCCCAGCTAATCAAAATTGGGCAAAGAGATGGAGCGAGCCTTGTTTTTAAACAAGCCCACCTGTCTGGGGGCAATCAGGCTGGCTATTGTCACAGAGGTTGAGGTTTGTCTTGTCTTGGGGTTTTTTTGTCTCGTAACTTCCTGTTTTATTTTGAAACCTAACTCTCTTCTCGTTTCAGGTCACTTGCCCTTCCTCATGTGTCACCGGTCTGATTGTCTCACCTGATCCCTGATTGTTTCCACCTGCTCCCCATTACCCTCATGTGCTTATAGTCTGCGTCTCCCCTTTGTCTTGTGCCAGAGTGTTTGTGTTCGTCCCGCACCCCAGCCCTCTTCCACAGCCTTGATCCAAGCCACGAATTGAGAGTTTGTATTACTTGACTTTTGCCTCTTAAATGAGTGATTTTTTGTTTGATAATTATTTTTCTGAATATTCCAAGATAATTTCATAGCCTGTTGTTTGCCTCCGGTGGAGTGCTTCTTTTGTTTCCTTCTTTTTATAGATAGTCGCTAGAGTAGTTTGTGTTTATAGCCTTTTTTCTTTTCCTCCGATTGGAGTGATTTTTTTTTTTTTGTTACAAGTTTTTATAGCCGTTTGTGCCAGAGTAGTTTAGTTATTTGTACTTTTTCTGTGCCTCGTTAAGAGTGATTTTTGTTTCATTAGTCCTTTTCTTTGGGGTCGTTTTTTGCCTCGAGTTATTGTAGTCTTGTTTCCCGTTTTCATAGCCTATAGATTAGATCGTTTCATAGCCTGTTTGTTTGTCACCTGGTTTAAGAGCTAAAGTGGAGAAATCAAATCTCAAATAAAAACCTGCGTGTATTGCTCTAAACCTGCTCCTGAGTCCTCCTTCCTTGTCCAGGCCTGACAGCTATAGGTTGGGTTTATTTGCCCCAAACTGCCCCAAATACTGTACATTAGCTGCAAGATAGCGAGCAACAACTGGCACCAGATACACCGGCTCCAGCTGCTGTCTGCCGGTTAACGCTAACAGAGTCGCTTGTTATTCCAAAACACTGGTAAATTCAGTTGAGTGACTGAAATAAGCTGAGGCGAAGCCAAGTAGACATCTCGTGGGTACCTGTCACTTCAGAATGTTGCTGACACCGCAGAGGCAACATGCTGGATGACGGACACTGTAACTAAGATCAGTGTTGTAGAACTAACTAACCAGCAACTTAAAACCAGGTGCACTGGAGAGGAGGGTGATCTGGTTGGGGTTGAAGGCTGTTGTGCAAATCGTTGTGGCAAATTCCATCTGCCTTATAAAACATGTCTGTGGTCCCTGAGGTTGAAATTAAATAAAAGTTGAAATAAAATCTTCTGAATCTCTAAATCCCTCTTCTTAGAGTTGGTAGACAGCAATGATAAACATTGCTGTGTTCAGGGAGTGGAGATGTCCTATACTTCTGATTGCTTATGTGTCAGTGTCATTGGTCTCTATGTGCACGATGATGTTTTCACAGTTGGGTGTGCAGCCAGATTATGTGGAATTCTGTCTGTCACGTCAGAGACCATATCCTTGAGAAATGAGCATATTTTGGCTAATGCTAATGTTTCAGTCTTTTGCAGCAAAATGAGTCGTCATTAGCTTGCCCTATAGCCTTTTAGAATACTCTCATTACCTACCCTGCTGTTCATGGATGAGAGGTTATCCAGGTCATCTGATGGAGATCCTGCCACAGCCATGCAAATCTGTTTTTAAGTTGTACACCTGGTTGTTAGGGAGGTTTGTTGCAAGTTATATCTTTTGTAGATGTCCATGGCTATGTCTTATAATCACAGGGGTTGATGAGGAACTCTGCCTGGATGGTAGTGCAGGTTAGCCAGTAGCACCACATATCTCAAGGCACTGTGCTCTGGCTATTACTCATCCTCCCATTTACCAGAGAAATTACTGATTCCAGAGAGGACTACTACTTGCAGAAATAGAGCAGAAGCAGCCCTCCTGTTTCGTAGTAATCCTGTTGGTGCTAATAAGTTGTATGTAAGCATTCTGTTGTCCACTATTTGAAGTCCATATTATGCCCATGTTTTCCTACATAAGCCTTTCACTTCCAACTGTGGTTTCAAGAACTGCAAACGTTATTGTGGCTATAACATTAGCCATGAAAATAGAAAAAATGACATTGTACTTATTATCATCATTTTTAATTATTCTTGTGTTGGAAAAATACATACATATAAAAGTATGTATAAGGCTCAGTAAACAATGGAAAACATGGGTAGAGGTTCTGTGCAAAAGATCTGTACCTGATTACAGTAGGGGAAAAAAAGATGTGGAATAGATTCTTCCTAGAGATCACATATCCACTGTAATCTCCAAGCCAAGTCTAGTGACATCTTCAGGGTTGCCACAGAAGATGACACAACTGTTTCCACAGACTGACTGGTACCAACATAATAAATAACCAGATGCATAAAATCAATGAATTGCCCCTTAAAGAAAGAAAATACCTCAACACTGAGTATAAGGTGGAATGTTACAATGGGCATTTTTGTATGCATGATCAGTTCATACAGTAGTTGGCTATAATTATAATATCAAGTGGGGAAGTATGGCAGCCTCTGCGTTCTCTGTGCTCCCACAGTCTGCCTCTCCTGTCAGCAGAGACAATAACAACAGCAGAAGCTTTTTATCTGCACCTGAAAATCTGCTCTCCGCCTACACTCTGTGTAGATGCTTTTATAAGTGTCCATGTGTCTGTATGTGCAGTGCGTATGTGTGTGTGTCTGTATTTTCAGAGTGACTGAACGCGTGGGAGTCAGCGAGGCTACATTTCCCTTCTGCATAATGAGCCTCTGCTCTGTTCAGGGGACAAGAGGAAAAACAAAAAGGATGTCTCCCACCTCTGACACATTTACCTAGATAGATGCCTTACACAATCACGCTCATTACCATGCTGAGATGTCTTGGTTAGGGAACTGTGAAACAAATGATGTCCTCAATCCAAAACAGTCAGCGGTATGAATGGAATCAAAGCCTGTTCAATAGCAGCCATTGAGCACTGCTGGCATTTTCCCTCTGCCCTGAAAACTCATCTCAACCTTTCTCTGAATTGAGTCTGAGGAGCAACAAGAAAGATAAGTAATTTTACTTCCAGCCGTCTCTTCAATGCCCTGAATCTTAATGACCACTTCTGAGGTTAGAGTGCTACATATGAGTGAAAAGGTATAGTGCAGAGTATTCCTCTTTGTGGCTGTATCTCTGAGAAAATAATGTGTCTCTATCTTCACAGTTACAAGCCACGGTCTAAAAGCATGTCCTCATTCTTCTGGATAGGCTGCATATATGCACATACAGTAACTTAAGGACACATTGTCACTGAACGTTTTAAACTCTCAAACTGTAACAGATGTTTTGATTACAATTTTGACAAAACATTGGTTTGATGTTAAAAACATTGTGTTTTTTGTTTCGTTTTGTTATGCTAGCAGCATGGCTCAAGGGATGGCAATGTCAGTTGTTAGTGCTGGGTGATCCATCACTTTGGTCCAGACTGAAATATCTCAACAACATTGTTTTTGCAAATCATGCGAACCGTTAGTCACTCTGGTAATAAAGATGGTGCCTACTCAACAGCATGTTAGCATTATCAGCATCTTGGCCTGCTAGCGCAGACATTGAGTTCGAAGCACAGCTGTACCTAAAACTAACAGAGCCACTAAATTGGCTGTAGACACCTAGTGTTGTTGGAAATGCTAATGTAAGCTTTAATCAGGCAAGTCCGCTAACCTGACAGTTTGTAACAAGCGGGTTGGCCTTTTCAGAGTTCCCTGATGGCATGATCATATACAGTGTGTCCCTGGGCTGAATCCAAATGCCTTCCCTGCAGATATTGGCGTACTTACACAGGGGGTTCAGAGACGTTCCCTGCCCTCTCTTTTACACTCATACACATTTTGAGTTTGACGTTGAGTGTAGATACAGTATCCTTTCTGATAATACATGTTTAATGCATGATTCTATGAGTATCCAGGTCTCTTATCATCTCCATGCAGGTGTGTTTTTATTCTCAGCCACTCTTTTCTGAAACTTTAACTGTTGAGGATAAACAGAATTTGGTTACTTGCTGTTTAACTCTGCAATAACTGCGTTTACCACTAAATTTAGCTTCCTCACCAGTAATGAAAAACAAGACCACACAAATTACCTTGGTAGATGACCATTACATCATATACCATCCTACTTTTGTTTTGCTGAGTGATTCAAACTGAGGAAGCACCTGTGAACATGGCAGAGAAATACAAGAGACCTCTATGGAGTATTTATAGTACAGACCATACTATCCTGGTTTCTACTGGAGTACTGTAGCTAGCATATCTGGGTTTCTGAAAGAAGGGAGGCCTATTTCTATGCTCAACATGTAACTGGGATACTCCAAACACCTAATCATGAATGGTGATCATTTTCCTCCTACATTGGGAGGTGCATGTCCTTCCGGTATCCCCCCACGTATACAGCAGTGCATTTGCTGCTGCAGTCTGTGGAGAAAGCTCACATTGCTCATCTGTTGTTTATGCATGTAGCCTATGTGTGAAGTCTGAAAATACCCCTGGCTCTTTTTCATGATGAACAAATGCATATCTCATCCCTGCTGATTGTCCTGAAATTGTGAGGGAAATCACCTGAAATTCAATAGGTCTTATGTTATGTAGCCTACTTTTAAAAAAATATATGTAAACATGTATTTCTTTCATCCTTTTAATATATGTACATAATATCTATTGCTGACTTCTTTTTCATGAATTGTATGTAACTGTATGCACCGTAACGTACAGTTTAAGACCATAATAATACCATGAAGATACTGATGTTATTAGACTGTATAGCATTGATCTTTTCTTTTATAGCAAGATCTTTTGAAGATTGTACTTGTTACTCCATGGCATTAGTAGTTTGGAGTTGGTCATGTGTTTGGTTCGTTCATACACTGTAAAAAATGTCAGTAGATTTTACGGTAAAAAACTGAAGAACTACAACAGTAAAAAAACGTAAACTCTAAAAAGGTTAAATACAATTTTTAGAACAGTGAAATACCGTAACTATATATATCGGTCAAAACTGTAATTTTTACATCTTTTTTCTGGAAAATATACATTGCTCACTGTTAAATACACTTTCACTGTGTTTATAACATAAATGTGCCGTAATTTATAGAACAGTCAATACTGTAATTTTTGCATCTATTTTTTGTAAAAAATACAATTTGTCACTGTTTATGACTTTAGTCAGCTAACTAACTGGTTTACTGAATTATTGTATAATATGAATTGTATTATATCATCAGTTTGTGAAATTGTGAAATTATTTATAGACCCTTTTTCTGTTTGTACACAATGATGACGTAGAACGTATGCGCGCGCATTTAACCTTTTAACCTTTATTCAGATTTAGTTTTCTAATCCTTTAATGTATTACTTGTATGTCGACAACTAAATTATTTTATTCT
The DNA here is from genome assembly GCF_040436345.1 of Pagrus major. Taxonomy (NCBI): domain Eukaryota; kingdom Metazoa; phylum Chordata; class Actinopteri; order Spariformes; family Sparidae; genus Pagrus; species Pagrus major. Next base: position 70,432 of record NC_133218.1, on the reverse strand, counting down.
CCTTTAGGGTGACTCTTAACATCAGTCCAGGGACAGCAGATGTAAAATAGCCTTTTGGCTAATTCTGGCATGTTTACATTTGTTTTGTTGTTCTGTTTTATTAGTGTGCATTGTCACTGATTATTAAACCTTAAATAAAAATAAATAAATAAATTTAGGCAATGGAAGTATGGTGGAAATAAACAGCTTGTCAAGCTATGCAAGGGGATTATCAACTAAAGATCGTGAATGTTACCTGAACAAGTTGACTTTGACAAATGGTGTCCGACTTCCACATCCGTGTTCTATTAATAAGTGGGTTGATGACGTTAGCAACTGGCCGAATATACAGTGGCCAGATAGATATACCTATGTACCAATTTAATTGAGAAACCAAGCGTGTACACCAGAGAGAAATTACGAGCCTATAAGTCACTGGATGCTTATGAATTCATTGTCTGTGGTCATGTACAGAACGTCAAATACCATGACATAGACTCAGAGTTTTGTGTTTTGAGATCAGAAATTCTCCCTAGTCAAAGACAAGGACACAAGACAACGATGTATGAGGCTTGGGTTATAATCAACCAATGAGAAAGCTATGTCACAGCGAATTGCACCTGTATGGCGGGGTAAGTAGCCTATTATTTGGTGTTGTGGGCTTGTAGATAACAGTTCAGAGCTCTATGATACACGTAGTTGTTGTGTAAAGATGAATTATGCTTCTGTGTTACTGTCCTTTCAGCTGGCTATTACTCTCCTTTCCATATCAAAAATCGTATGCCTTGCCCTGTAACTTTCTCATAACCAGGGTTTGAAACATGAACAACACAGTGACAACAGGGTTCAAAATGTCAGCAGCCAAAATCATTCAGTTACATTCAAAACCTGATTAAGCTTAGGATACTTACTCACATGTCTAGTAAGTTAGATGTTTACCTACTTCATAGCCAGAGCCGAGATTTGTCTGAGAGCAAATGTTACTTTCAAGCCCCGGTCATAACATTATGGATCAGCCAGTATGTTTATTATGTTTTTGTGAAATTTCAGGCTTGGGTCATGCTGCAGCCATGCAGCTGCAAAATTATTCAAAGTTGAGCTCTATGTTAGGATGGGCAGCGGCTACTTCTGGAGTGTGCATGTGGAAAGACATCAGCAGGAAAGAAGTCAGACCAGCTCCATTGAGGGAAATCAGCTTTCACAAACCAAAGAGGCTAGGCAGGCAACTTCCAGCAGCTTCAACAGCTGCTAGGAAGAATAGTTTCACACCCAGAGGCATGTAATAGTTGACAGAGCCTTGATAAGTTTCCTTTTGCCATAGTGCATTTAATTAATTCTCAGGATTTCTCCTCAGTGTTTTGACACCATAGTGTAGCCTGAGAAAGGTGTTACTTGGTGATGCAGAGATGAAAAGGCCTACAGACCAACGTGGCATCATGACTTTTCTTAAACATACACGCCCAGTTTGAATAGTTTCAGTATCATTTGTTATGTTAGTTTGAATATGTCTGTCCTTTTGTCTTCAGATTACTGATTCTAGAAATTAGATTTTTTGTTATCTACAGCTTAACTGGTCTGGTTTTAGAATAATTCAGTCATTATTCTTAAAATGTGAACATTATGCAGCACACTAATTGTGTCTTTTTGTTGCTCTATTATCAGTCTTGACAGATGATGACATCCGGGAACTGCGGGATGTGGACCCAGGTGCTGCAGTGCTGACAAGCCTGGAAAATAGTGACACGGACACTGCATCGTCTGACACTGATTCAGAGGAGCATCCAGACTTACCTGAGCCCTTGACTGCTTTATTTGATGCAACACTCAGGGAACTCTCACAGGAAATGCATGTGAAATGTGAGGATACATTTCACAAACTAAAAACTACACTACAACCTCATCAATGTGAGAAACTGGAATTTGTGACATGGCAACAGTCAAGGTCAAATGAGTGGCACACCTATAGGGCTGGTCGGATCACAAGCACCAAGTTTCACCATGCAACCACAACTGACAAGATCAGCAAAACATACCTAAATGATATAATGCAGTACAACAAAACAGAGTTAAATGTCCCATCTGTGCTCTGGGGTCAAAACCTGGAGGAAACGGCAAGACAAGCCTACACTGCATTTATGTCCCAAAGCCATCCAGATTTCAGCATCAGCTCATGTGGCTTAGTAGTGCAGCCTTCTGAGCCACACCTTGGATCATCGCCAGATGGGATAGCAAGATGTACCTGCTGTGGCAAAGGGGTGGTAGAGATAAAGTGTCCCTACAAATACAGGAATAGCCTTCAAGGATGTACAGAAGACAAGCAGTTTTGTCTGGACAAGTCATTCTTGTTGAAACATTCACACACATACTGCTATCAAACTCAACTTCACATGTTTGTGTGTGGTGTTAGCTACTGTGACTTTGTGTTGTGGACGAAGGAGAAGTTCATTGTGCAATGTATCCTAAGAAATGAAGAGTTTCTGCAGGAGGCTTTGCCAAAAGCACATGAGTTCTTTATCTCGAGTGTGTTGCCTGAATTACTGACAAGAAGACATGATCCTGTCTTGGTGTCACAGAGAGCCTGCGAATACTGTGAAAGACCAGATTTTGGTAAAATGATAATCTGTGTCAAATGCAACAACCACATTCACTACAGTTGTGCACAAATAAAAAGGAAGCCAGCAACATGGTTATGTAGGAAATGTCTGAGAGTTGAGGCTTGAATGCCTTCATGTAGGAGTGGGCAATATAATGTATTGTATTGTGATAGGAGACCAGATATGGTCTAAGATGTTGGTTATGGATTGTCTTTCCCTTGTTTTTAAAGTTGCATTACAGTTAAATGATGTTCTGAACCTACCAGACTGTTCTGTTTTATTATTTGCCTTTACCCACTTTGTCATTATATCCACAGTACTGCTTATTATAGATCAAACATCTCATTGTGTAAATGTTTTGTGAAAGCACCAATAGTCATCCATATTGAGGTATTGAAACAATGAATTCATCAGCAGCCTTTTCTTTACATGTTATGTTGTTATTGACTGCTGTGTCTAGATGCACTTCAGTGCAACAAGATATTTAAAGTTTTATTCTGTAATGCTATATATGTATCCATAGAGATAATTTGTGACCTAAAATTATTATTATTTACTGTTTACAACATACAGAACCAGTTTGATTCTAATATATTGTACATACTAATACTTTCCATGCTGTTAATGTTTAGTGGCACTTTAATGGCACTTTAATGAGTTAACTTTAATGAGTGGCTTGAGGACCAAGGCCATAGTGGGGACCCAGCTCTGCAAAATATTTGATATGGTGGTTTTTGATACCTGAAATCTATAAGCCAAGTCAGTATTACATAGGCCCAACCTTAATTTCATCAATATAATCAATAGGTGGTCCACTACTGTAAGTTTGTTGTGAATTCTTTCTACGCTGCCCATTATTTTTGTAATCAGCCACTCAAAGACCACAGAGGTCAGTCCTGTGAGAAAAATCAATTGTCCAATGTTGCACTTAACAGTGGTGTAGGAGAATGTAGATTTTTGCAGCTCCTCTTTCAGCTTTACATTTTCTGCTCGGGCTCAAGGCTTTCCCTTAAAATCAAAGAGTAGGCTAGATAGATAACCTTACCTGATATAAAGTGGGTGCTGCAGACGCGAGCATTTTTGATTATGTCCTCATTCCAGTCCACACGTTTAATCGCCTGCAGCCACAGATGCCGCCGGTTGCTCTGAAATGGTCGTGATCCTGTTGGAATCCTATAAAACTTTAGTCCGCCGGTGAAATAGCGATTCGTACAACTGTATACGCAACAACCAGACATGTTGATGCTGTTGATACAGTTTGTAAATGCTTGCTAACCAGTTGCTACCTCGTCTTTGACAGTCAGAACTGCTGGAAAACAACACCACTTCCGTTGCCAAAATGTGTGCTCATATATTATATGACGTTGGCTGAAAAAGGGTCTATAGGACACAAATTTGATATTTTTTCATGGCACTCAAGTGCAGTCTATCTTTTTTTCCTCTTGTTTTTTTTTAAACTATAACAGCTACATTACTCAACATTTAATCACATTTAATAATTGGTACACATTTTTTAAACGATACCCAGCCCTTTTTGGTACTGTGTTGTTGAGTAGGATTGAGTATTTATACCCAGCCCTAGCAGGTATGGAAGATACTTAGAACTGAAATACATAATATGTATTTTCAAAGTTGTGGCGCGTGCTGTGTTCTCTTATACAAGATATATACCATTGCTACTTTATACCACAAGGGGGCACTGTTGTATAAGGCAGGTCGTAGTTAACATGCTGTACGTAGAGAGGTCAGAGTGCAACAAGATGGCGACTACTAAAAGTACGATACTAAGCTGCTACTGAGAACTATGTTACATTACAAGTTGTTGAAGTAAATGGCATGTTATGTACATACATCTAGAGATCAAATTTTGTGACAATTTCATGTACTGTGATACTGGGTTGGTTGTAGTGCCATGGTGACTTTAAAGAAGTCACAAAATGAAACGGGTTGTAATTAATATATGCATTTAAAATTGAGTACAGACCCTTTTTATATACAGTCTATAGTACAGACCCTGGAAAGAAAGGCGCCCTAATTCAAATATTAACGTTTGCATCTTTGCCGTCCGATCAGTGCATTGCGCTCAGATCCGCCTCATTGAGCTCCACGACCACGGCGATTGTGTGTGCCAGACAGTTCAGCTCTACTCCTGAACGGGAAGGTATAATCAAGTGCAGTCTCGATGCTGCAACAGGATTCTGGCAAATCCCTTTAGACAGAGACAGTGCCAAACTTACAACTTTCATAACGCCATTCAGAAGGTATTTTTTCCTTCCGTTTGGTATCTCCAGCGCTCCAGAAATCTTTCAGAGAGAGATGAACAATCTCCTTAAAGACCACAAAGGCACAGCAGCATTTATGGACGACATTATAATTTATTGAGAGACACCTGAGGTGCATGACCAGCACTTAAATAAAGTGCTGCAAACACTCAAAGAGGCTGGGCTGAAGCTCAATGAAGAAAAATGTAAACTGAGACAGACACAGATTCAGTTTTTGGGCCACATTGTTGACAGGCGTGGTGTGAGACCTGATATGGAAAAAGTGGAGGCCATAAGAAACATCCAGCCGCCACAGAACACCACAGAGCTAAGCGGGTCATGGGCATGGTGCATTATCTGGGACGCTACCTGCCCAACCTAGCAGATGTCACACGCCCACTCAATGACCTGCTCAGGGCTGACAAAGCCTGGATGTGGAGCCCAGCACAGGAGCAGGCTTTCATAAAAGTCAAACAGCTGTTGACAGAAGCACCCACACTAGCCTTTACGACATCAGCAAGCCAACAATTGTGAGTGCCGATGCCAGCAGCTATGGATTGGGTGCTGTTCTTCTTCAGAACCACGAGGGACAGTTACAGCCGGTAGCCTACTGTTCTTGCACCCTGACTGATGCTGAAACCAGGTATGCACAGATTGAAAAGGAGTGTTTGGCAGTTGTCTGGGCACGTGAAAAGTTCTCGAAATACCTGTATGGCCTGGATAGCTTTACTGTGCATACGGACCATAAGCCATTGGCCCCACTCTTCAACGTCAAAGACATGCAGTGCCACTTCGCTGCCAATGATTATTCCTGAGAATGATGAAGTTCAACGCAAAAGCCGAGTATGTTCCGGGCAAACTGCTTGTAGTAGCAGACACACTATCATGCCACCCTTCTGCAGCACTACATCTGGAGACGGTTGAACTGTTGGACGACATACGTGCTCTAGAAGAGGCCACACAGGCCGATGTCTCGTTCATGTCTGGATAAGGTTAAAGAGCACACAAAGGCTGACACAGAGCTGCAGGTGGTGATGCAGTTTGTAAGTAACGGCTGGCCAAAATATGAATCCAAAGTGCCAGACAGCGTCAAGCAGTACTATGCAGTTAAAGACTCTCTCACTACATACCACAACTTGCTTCTTATGCTGACAGAATCATCATTCCCAAAAGCCTAAGGTCAGAGATAGTGGAAAGGCTGCATGATCGTCACATGGGCATAGTCAAATGCCGCGAGCGCGCCAAACAGAGCGACTGGTGGCCGGGCATTGGCAAAGCCCTGCAAAAGTGGATTGAACACTGCAAGTACTGCCAAATAGCAAAACCTGCTCAACACAGAGAGCCGCTCATGACAACCCCTTTGCCGAACAGACCTTGGGAGAGAGTAGCTGCAGATATCTGTGAGGTGGACAAGAAAAATTACTTTGTGGTAACAGACTATTTTTCCAGATACATCAAGCTTGCATACTTACCTGACATGACAGGTGCCACAGAGAGGTCCCGCCTCAGTGCCATTTTTGCAAGGTGGGGTTGCCCCACTGTCATGGTGACCGATAATGGGCCGCAATTCAGTGGGCGCCAGTTTCAGGACTTTGCTAAGGCCTACGACTTTCGGCATGTTGTGTCAAGCCCACATTTCCCCCAGGCGAATGGCGCCGGTGAAAGAGAACGGCGAAACACATTCTGAAACAGAAGGATCCCTCACTTGCCCTTCTCAGCTATAGAGCAACCCCCATCCAAGCAACAGGTTACAGTCCGGCCCAACTGATGCTAGGCCATCAGATAAAAACTCCCATTCCCACACTTGAAGAAAAGCTTCTCCCACAGTGGCCAGACATTGCCCTGGTGAAAGCGGCAGACTCCAGAGCCAAGGCTGCCTATAAACACCACTATGACAGACGTCACTCCAGCCGCCCGTTGCCACTTCTCAGGCCAGGTGACTCCGTCGCTGTCAAACTCGACGGTCAGAAAGGATGGACTTCAAATGCTGTTGTTCTACATAAATACAACACCCCCAGATCCTACCTGATTCGCACCAACGATGGCATTCTGCGCAGGAACAGGCGCCATTTGTGTCTACAGCCCTCATCTCTCTCTCAGCCTCAGCTCGAGGAGGAGGAGGAAACAGAGGAAAGAGACATGGTAAAAAGAAACAGTGAACAACAGCAGGATGAATCGACAACAATGCAAACATCAGCGGCTGTCACCACATCAAGAGGCAGAGTGGTGAAACAGCCATCTCACCTGAAAGACTTTGTCACTTGAAATACCCTGCAGTTACTCTGCAGAAATACTTGTCTAGGTTCATGTTATTGTTTTAATAAGACAGCAAAAGCGCTAAGAGAAAGGTTCATAATGAAAAGAGTTATGATACAGAAAAGTGTATTCATTTTAATCTTTTAGTTATTTCACACTGCTTGAATTTGATTTATTATGACACATACTTCTTTAGTTACTCAAAGGAGGGAAGGTGTAATGTCCAGTAATAAATGGGACTAGTTAAGGCTGCGTAGTGATCAGAGATTGTAGGCTACAGGGACTGCAGTGTAAGCATGCGCAGTAGTAGTGTTTAGGGAAGCAGCGGCGATTTGAGATCTGTGTGTGTTCCCGACTCGACTCTCATTAAAGTTCACACACTGAGAACTGTAACTGTTCATTGAACATTACATGGACCAGATGTTCTCTGACAGCCTTAATGGTAAGGTGTTTAAATCCAACACCTTTTTTCAGGATAACTCTACTTGCCTAAAGTTGGTCCTATATCAGGATGCATTCGAGGTGGTGAACCCTTTGGGTTCTGCTAAAAAGAAGCACAAAATTTTGGCCGTGTACTTCTCTCTGCTAGAGAGAAAGACTTCATCAGTTCTTCAAAATATTTCTGCAGATATTGTCTGATCTCTCGAACTGAATTCCAGGGTAAGGATCCAGGTACATGTGGACCAGAGTGCACCCCAGACAATTACAGAGCTGCAGTCAATCACTTGGAAAATGAAGATGTGTCTGATGTTCAGGGGATAAAGTTCAGGTCAGTGTTCAATGCTCTGAAACACTTCAATGTCTGCCTGCCTGGTTTGCCCCCATGTCTTGGCCATGACATCTTTGAGGGTGTCCTATCTTATGATGTTGCAATTTACCTCAGGTATTTCATCAAAAAAAAAAAGAGATGGTACACATACTCTATTTTGAACAGGCGCATTAAACAGTTCAAGTATAAAACCACAGATGCTTCCTCCAAGCCATGTGAGGTCAGCCCTACAACACTTAAACTTTCTGGTCATGCTATACAAAACTGGAATTTTTTGAGACTGTTACCTCTGATAATTGGAGATAGAGTGCAAGATCCACTAGATGATGTGTGGCAATTAACTCTACAACTGAAAGACATAGTTGACTTTATCTGTGCTCAGAAAATTTTCAAGCCTCAGGTTGCTTACCTGGATGCTCTCATTCAAGAATACTTAGATTCCAGGAAGGCACTGTTTCCAGATGAAAACCTGAGACCAAAGCATCATTATTTATGCCACTATCCAAGATTGATCTTGAAATTTGGCCCACTGATTAGACTATGCACTCAAAAAAATGAAACGTTGACTTTAATTAAATATATTTTGTCAACAGGTTCCACAAAATTGTATTAAGTTAATTACAATTAAATATATAAAGTTAATCTAACTTAAGCAAATTGTTTTAGAGTAGCATAATGATTGTGAATTGAGCCAAATAAAAACAATTACTTCTGATCAACAAGAGCTATTTCAGCTTGCCATAATTAAATCAGTCACGTTATATGAACTTAAAAAATATATTTTCATCCTACATATTTTACATTTGCCCTTTCAACATACATCTTATATGTACAAATAAAATAATACATTTAAGTTCAATTAATAAAAACATTATACTTTCATCCAATCAATTCTTTTTTAATTAGTTTGACATAATTCTAGTTTGTCAACAGGTTCCACACAAATGAATTCGGTACACCCAACATATTTTTGTTAATTCCTTTATTCACCAACACATTTAACATTAGCATTTTGGTGCACTTGGTCCAAAAACAACATCATAATGACATTTTTGGCAGTGTAACACATATAATTATAACTGCAACTACTACACGTACAATTAGTTGACTGACAGAATATCTCATCGTCATCTATCGTCCCAGGTTTTTAAAGGGATAGTTCAGGTTTCTTGAAGTACGGTTGAATGATGTACTCATGCATAGTCAGTGTATTATCTGCAATAGACTGCAGTCAGCACGCTCCCAGTTTGAAGCACCGGCATGGAAGCTACACTTTGAATTAATATTGACGGGGTCAGCAGAAAAACACACTGTAGCCACGTCAAATAAGGCCCACCTTAAAAAATCTATATCATTGTAAGTGTTCGCTAAATTTTGAATATTTTCAGCAGTTTACCATGTCGTCAGACAGCCCTTTCCTTTGGCACTATATTCTCTCAACCCATATCCCTACACATAGGTGCAACAGAGCAGCCACTGTGCTGCGCCGCTGCAGATCAGCTGTTTGGGTCAGACTTTTAGCGGTTTATGGAAGCGACAACTAAAAAATCAAAATTTGTGATGATGAGAGCGACGACAAAATGCCGTTCACGATGGATACCTTTATGAGCCGAGTATACATAAGAACGTGTAGGGATATGGGTTGAGAGAATATAGTGCCAAAAAAAATGAACAGATTCATCACTAATGAAAATAACCATTTGTTGCATCCATCCAAATAAACTCAGTTGGCAACATTATGGTACACGACAGTCCATGAACATCTGTAAACTGCCTTTATAGCTTGGAACCTAGTTTTACCACAAGACTACTTTTCACTTTAGTTTTGGTCCAAAATAGAATTGTGCCTATTCCGCATAACATTCAGTATGCAAATCAATGGTTGGCTCATTCAAACAGTTTGTTTTTGAGCATCTGTACCTTTGTTGAGAGTCTTGAAGCATCCAGTTGAAGAAAGATCTTCAGTTCTTGTGGATAACTGAGGTTCAGTGCATATATTACACCCATCAAAAGTGCACATGCAGTGGCAATGTCTCCCAAGTCATGTAGAACTTCAACACCCTCGATCACGATTCCCACATCAGCTGGAGGAGTGGTGGCATCACCTCCCTCAACAGTGATGCTGTAGATGCCATGGAGAATTTGTTCAACCTGCCCCTGAGTAGTAGGATCGGAATCCTTTACATGGGAGAGAAAGACATGACAAAAAAACTATGAAATCACAAACAGATTTTGCAGAATTGAATGGCATTATTTAATGTCCACTCAGTTGGTACTTTATTTGGAACAGCACTGCTTTTACTTTTACTAAGCTTAGACATTTTGTTTGTGTTGACATTGTGTTTACAAGTCTTCCTAATATGTTTACATGATCTAAGTTGAGTGAGTAGCAGTACTGAGCTGGAGAGCAGAGAAACAGCTCCATGAGTGAGGAGCGGAAATTCTCACTGCACCACTCCACTTACATACTCTGGTAGACACAATATTAGGAACACTTCTCAATAAAACTGCACTACCGCTACCCACTACAACCACAGTTATAAGCAAAGTAGAATTATGTCAGAAAAAATAAAAAATGTATAAGCTTCATAAAAGTAATTGTATTGGCTTACATTAGATTGCACAGGTGTCCCTAATAAAATGCATGGTTAAGGTATATATTAGATTTCAAAGTAAGTTTAAACAAACTAATTCCATGCAATTATAATGAAGTAACAGCATTAGTTATTCAATAATTGGTTGAATAGAGGTGAAAACCAAACAATTAATATTACTAACCAGGTATTCCTTGAAGAGGATGTCTGGGTCTTCATTCAGATAGACACAACGTGCCTTCAGGTCGCACTCCCTCTTTCTTTTGACAGTTTCATTCTATAAAAAAAAAAAAAGAAAAAGAAAAAGAAACTTTAGACCTGCACATACACACCTACTACACCTCACATTTCTAAAAGCATTTGAAACGGATGGCATCTCAAATGTGGAGATAGACATGTACACAATGACCAATTAATCACAAATTGGCATAATGGGGTGTGCAGCTCAGGAAGGCTGCAGCGTGTGATTAAAACCACCCAGAACATCATCAGTACCCATCTACAGAGCATCAGTGATATTGGTGAAGTGAGGTGACTGCACAGAGCCCAAAGGATACTAAAAGACAACACCCATTGTAGCCACACCCTGCTGCTGTCTGGCAAAAGTGACAGTAACATTTTATTTTAACACAACATCAGCTTATGATTCCATAATATTTTCAACATTGGCAAAACATACCTGTGTCATTGGAGCCAAAATCATTTTAATTCTCCTTCCTGCAGTGCCTCCTTTTTTGCTGAATGCTTTGATTAGGTTGTCAGTCTGCTGGTCGAGATTTAGGAAGAACTTAGGGACGAGAGGAGCAGTAGTGATTCTTTGAAATTCTGCTTCCACCTGAAACCATAAGCACAACATATTACTAGTACTTACTAAAACATTCAACCTTATATTAACAGCCCATAAAGGTTTTGCTACTTTCTGCCATATTTCTGAATTCAGCGAAACCCTGTAACTGCCCAAAGTACTAACTGACTTTCACAAGATTATATCAAAGCAGACTGTATTTTAAAGAACTTAAAAATTGTTTCCAGGGCCATGGTTTCATTTAACACAAAATGATAAACATTCCCATATGCTTATAGAATTCTGCAAGAACTCTTTCACATTGTCATTTGATATAATGCTGTATTGATCATAGCCAACTTGAGAAGCATATCATACATGTGCCACAGTGAACAGTCCTGGCCATCTGCTTTTGAACTCTGCAATCATGGGCTTGTCTTTGACGACTTCCTGCCTCCTGTATGCAAAGGTCTTAGCCATCTTCTCTTTGACAACTTGATCATTATTCCTCTTCTTGACCTCGGATAACAATGCCAATCGTTCACCTTCCAGGCTGTCCTGGGTCTCGCCAGCAGGATACAGAGGACAAAAATTTACCTCTGCCTTTCTGGGTTTTTTCACATTGTAGGCAGGCTGACATCGGTCTGCAGGTTTGTGCTTGAGTGAATTAATACTCAGTTCTGGGCACCCCAAGTTTCTGAGCTTTGTCCTATAGTTTGCCATCTTGTACTTGAGGCTCATTTTCCATCCGTAGAAGCCACTTGCTGATCCTTGTTCTCTCAAACATGGATGTGCTTTAATTAAAGCTTCAGCAACAGAGTCTACTTCCAAGTTTGTAGGATATGCCTTGAACTTAATTATTTGCTCTGCCAGACTTTCCAAGATGTCTGACTTCATTTTGTGACTAGGGTTCAGAAGAACTCCATCTGATATGAAGGCCTGGTTTGCACTTTGAAGTTGCAGTTCCACATCATATGGAAACTTTGGTATTTGGAATTTTGTGGGCCACTGTGATCGAGAAGTTTCAGGGGAGGAGAGTATTATAGTATCAGAAGATGATGAAGAGGTTTCCTCCCCACTCTGGTTCATGTTGCCTGGGTTAAAGTCTGGAGCATCTGACAAGGGGATGATTTTCACTGTGCTCTTGTCTTGAATATCGCTTATTTGGTTAAGGTTAACAAACTCATTATCAAAGTCAGTGTCAATGTACTGAAGTCTAATGTCCCCCTCTATATCAAACTGACGTTTGATCTCATTCGCAAGATCATCCACAGACTGTGGCATGCCTGATTCTATGATCAGTTTCTCAGCATTGTTGGCGCCAAGGATAATCCGCAGTTTTACTGGTGCAGCCATCATCCAAATGCTTCAGTCTGAAAATGACAAAAATACAAGCATTAAACCATTAAATATGTATAAATTAAAAGCATTAAAACTGGAAAGTCAAAAACTGGCTTTAATAATATGTAACTAAACAGAGGCAATATTCACATAGAGATATTTATCTTAATATCTAAATACCAGGAGCCTTCTTAAATAGCTTTAGTTACTTTTTCACAAAGGTGCCAAGAGAAAGTCTTAGCAAAAGACTGATATATAAGATAAGTGGAGTGGTTGATTGAGCTTCTATGGATGAAAGAACATGTCACAGTGATTGGTTAACAGGTGACTAGTCAGAGAGGGAAAAAAAGGAAGTGAGAAGATAGAATGATAGACAGAGAGGGAGCAGATAGAAGACAAAGGACAGTGAGCTAGAATGGAGGACAGACAGACTGGACAGGTTAGTTCCTTATCATACTTTATTTTAGCAAAGACAGCTGTTTACTCACATATTCAAGGCGTGAACGTAACCAGACGAAGGGGCCCAATGAAGTAGTCATGTAAAGGGTACTTCTCTGCCAGTTTGTCATTCTTTATTAGGGACATTTTGCCAGTTGGACATGATTGCAGTTCAAAGGCCTGGTAGTGCTCCCTAAACCAAGCTGAGAAACTCCTGACAATGAAACTCAGTGTATCCTCAAGTACACATATCCTTATTATTTCTCCAAATTCAGGTAGCCCACCAGTAAATCCACAGATGACTATCATTCCCTTTCTGTAGTTGATCCCCTTACAATCTGCACTTTTAGCCATGTTTACTTCTGCCATGTTTGGGTACATCTGCTGGAGGGGCAACACCAGATCATCTTTCAGCTACTCAAGAGGAACTCTTGATACATTTGACACTTCAACTCCAGGTTTCTGTGGACGTGATGAGTGTAAATGATAGGCAATCATCAGCTGGTGCTTCCTTGACAGTGATAGAGCAATATGCTTGAAGCACTTCATATGACGAGCAACTCCCTTAAAAAAAACTGTTTGCCTTCAAATCGCGTGGTCCAGACTCCAACTAGAGGACCAAAGCATCGGATAATGTGAGGGTAATGCTCCAAGTAGTGATGCTTTGGCAAAAGTTTTCGGTTGGGAAATGCTTCTTGATATTTCTGTCTGTGATCAGAAATTTTGAACTGGAGATATCAAATGGATTCTTCTGTATGGATCTGGGCTACAGCAAGTTCCACTATCTCTTTTAAATCCAAAATTATCTCCTACACTGGCTCACCATCGGGTATAACATCTTCAATCATGAAAGGTAGCAATCTCAGGAGAGTCCAATTTTCAGCTGCATTTCCACCTACTGTTTTTTTGCTTAAAAATGTTTGTGCCACAGTATGGTGATGGTTTGTTTTATCATCTCCCTTGTAAGGAAAACCAAGAATAACCTTATTTAAAGTGTCCAAAGAGAGGTATTTTTTGGATATTAACACACCAAGACACTGTGCAAGTTCCACTGGAACAACACCCTCCAATAGATCATGAAGTATGTCAGGGGGGTATCCAGTTGTTACATCAAAATGAGAAAGATTTTCTGTCAGCACACATGGCCTTTTCACCCCAACACACGGCTTTCCACTCTCCACTGCATGTTTGGCATGTTCTTTGTGTCCATCTTTGGATCGAAGCCTAAACTCACCCGACAGAACCTGCTTTGTCTGAAAATCTCTGGAATGTCCTGTACAAAATCGACAAACATACTCTCCTGAAAAGTTCTCCACAAAGCCTGCAATCCCATGGGCACCCAGATTGTGTGTGGCTACACATTGTACAGTGCCTTTAATATTTTTTCCAATCTGTGGGACAAACACCCCATTCTCTTCCAAAACAGCCAGATCACGGAGAAGAGGTTCAAGAACTTTTCTATATCCATATTTCTTGATGTAGCTACTTTTACACATTAATGCCAAGTAGATGGATGACAAAGAGGAGTGCTGACCTGGGGGTAAGTTATTCAAAAATCCAGTACATCACACAAAGTTTGTGCTTCTTTTTGGAAGTACCCAGAGTGTTGCACACTTCAAAGTCATCAATATAAACGGTCACACTTATTCCCCCTGCAGATAGGAACTGATTTTCTTTGAAAAACTTGTATTTTTGTTGTGCAGTTTCATTCGAGTGCGCACTACTATAGTTTTCAACTACATCATCAATGACACCATCTTTGCTGAGGAGCTACTGCAGTGACCGCAATAATGGTACATATTGGTAGGTATGGTTGCACTCCTTATCCAAATCGTATTCAACTGGTTCAACTACTTGGAACTTGTCTTTGAAGTACTGCTTCCGCTTAAAAGCAGTGCCAAGTGGGCCTTGATCTCCAATTGTTTTTGTCAAAGGGTTAGAGAGGCAGACTGCAGAGGCCAACTCCTCTATTTCTGTTGCATTAAGACCAAGATTATGCTTAGTACAAAAATCTGACACAATGCCATTTAATGTAGTCATGGACGCAGAACTCATCATGAAGTGCAAGTCCTGTAAAAGTTCATCGACTGCACTGCTGGGAACATGGAGTATGTTTTCCATCTTAAGCAACACTGCTGCAAATTTCTCTTCTATCATCTTCTCAACATTTTCTGAGATGTCTGTCTGAAAACTTGACTGCACTTCTAGCTCGTCTTCATCTAATACTTCACTGCCTCCATGTTCACCTGAAAGACTCGGTGTGTCAAAACTATCTCTCGCTGAAACTATTGTTTGAAGTCACTGTAAGAATAACCAAGGTGCTTTCTATTTTTATACAATTTAAATGTCCCATAGATGTTTGTCCTAAATGAACAACCCTTGAAGAAGCAGGGGACTGTTTCATTGGCTTTGAGATGCAAATTTATATGTGCAAAATACTCTTTTTCAGAGGAAACTTCAGGGAATCCACGAACGTGACAGTTGAATGTGGCCAATGACGATGTTTGCTGTGATGTCTCTCGGTTATGGACTCGACACAAATGTGACCTGAGTGCATTCCATGACTTAAATGTACACGGACAACTACTATATGGGCAAGGATATAGGTGCCGGCGCCCATAATGTGGATGTTTTTACCTATAGTGCTTAAGTAACTGGCCCCTAGTTGGGGTCTTTGAACTGCAACCTTTACACTGCCACATTCAAATCTGGAAAAAAAAACATTAAAGGAATATCAGTAAAGAAAACTTAACTTGTAAAACATTTTCTTTAGAAAAGTGTGACTGAACATACCATGTGCAAGCTCAGCAGTGCCACCTACACCACATTAATGAGGGAGGGAGCAGATAAAGGCCAGAATCTGAAATTCAAGATGTTAACAGGAGCCATCAACTAATAAATTCATCAGTTGCTTTTAAGAAAACCAGAGATCTAAAAATAAATGAGCTATCCAGAAGAAGAGCAAGATATATTCTTGCCTTCTGGCAGAAGGTACAGAATCCCAAAATGCAAATTAAACCGTTTTAAATACTCTTTCGTACCCACCTCCATCAAAATCCTAAATAGATCCGTACGCTGAGGCCTGGGAAGTGTGCAATAACTTGGTGTTCTGTTTGTTTTGTTTTTATTTGCTTTAATCTTTCATTGGATGTTATGAGTGCGTATGTAGCCTACATGTACGTCTTTAGCCGTCATGTGTATTTTTTAATTTTTTTTTTTCTCTTTATTTTTATGTGTATTTATTGTCTGTAAGGGCAGCTACTACTATGCACTATGCATTTTGAGTCCAAGACAAATTTCCTATAAAGTATATTCTATTCTATTCTATTCTATATTGAAGCGGTCACCTGATGCATGTTTCTAGAAATAAAAATACAGACAACCCAATTCACAGTAAATGAGTAGTTAGTTGATATCATACCTGGTTTGAGTACAAAGCCTTGTCCAGACAGGAGGGAGCACAAATGATCAATGAACCATCATTCAGGACCTAATATGTGCAACATGATGATGACAAAAAGATAGAAAATCAACTGAAATAAATGTAGAAAGATTTTAACAGATTAAGTTTTGGTTCCATTTTTTACAGGGTCTTTAAGAGCAGGGGGGGCATAAGGCCTTTTTGACTGAAGTGATTTGATTATTATTTAAGATTAAAGAACTTTTAGTTAAGAGCTGAACACAATATATATTCACAAAGTCTACACTTTCTGAAAACACTAAATTTACACTGCTTTTATATCATTACTTATCATGACTTCCAGCACTCAACCCCATTAGAAAATAATAAATTAAAAACATAACATAAAAAAGTGTTCTGATTGAGCTAGGGGCCCCCAAAATATTTCATAGTCTAAATAAATGTGCAAAGTAAACTTTCAAATTCATTACATACAAGTATGGGTCCTGCCCTACTGCTTTTTTATAGAAGATGAGTGCCGTGCAGTGTCACAGTTAACATGCCTCAGGTCCACAAATGGGTACCTTTCCCAGTGAAAGATGGTTTTAATTAGTGCATTCTACTTTGAAAGAATATATGAACTACCTTCTTTATGTCTACAGTTGAATATCACAGCAAATCTGATTCAGACATCATAGCCGGGCCACTAGACACTTTCTTTTGAACTGCAAATCATAAATTCACGACTATTATGCCCCAGGCTAGGGAAACAGAGGCGCAACATAAATGAGGCAGAGAACGACGTTTTGCAACCAAAAACTGTTGTTTATTGTTAACGCTCAAGACAATCAATGATTGCGGTACCAAAGTAGGCACAACCAAAACAAAATGACAGAACACAAAGTGAAGCTTCTCTTTGGGGTGAACTAAGGCCAAAATAATAAACAAAAGACACTATCTTCTCGACCAGTCTATCTAGCCCTGGGAGGAAACAAAAGAACAAACAAAATCACAACAGCTAAACCTAACTCCCTAAATTAACAAAAAACAGGAGAAAAAAGGGGATCAAAATAAATGGCAGTTACACCCTTACTGCTTCCGAACAAGAGAAATGTTTATGTGCAAAAAAAAGTTCTATTTACAAGGTGATTTAACTAAGTAGTGCCGAAGCACAGCAAAAGGACAGCACAGCTCAGTAGCTAACTCACACACAGGCTAACAATACTACGACCAGAAATTTCCTACACATGATTCAAACAAAGTTCAGCACAATAGGTTTTGCAAGTAAGGAGGCGAGTCACACCGCACAGTGACAGCCCTCCCATGCTGTCTGAAGAGCACTGGTATATAAAGCTGGACTGCTCGTTGCCAGCTCGTCAGGCTCACTGGCTGCAGCTGCGGAGGACCAATGGCTGGCGGCAGGAGGCGGGACCTGTCAATCAGGCAGAGATGGTGCAGTAAAAACAGGAGTGCTCACTCGGGCTTGACAACAGCCGATGAGAAAATAAATACCAAAGCTACTATACAAATTACATGAGGCCTAAATGGCAAACACTAACGGCTGGGGGCCGTAACAACGACAGAGGCTGGTCACCTTTAACTGTCACTGTTAAAAATTAAGCCTAAAGCCCATTTAGGTAAGCTTTGTAAAAAAAAAAAGTTTAGAATAGAATAATAGAATAGAATTACTTTATTGATCCCAGACTGGGAAATTATTTTGTCACAGCAGCAGTGGGTCTGTACATAACATAAACAGAAAGCAAGATATATACAATGTATATACACAGTGCAAACTATACTATAAACAATAATAATCTATACAACTATACAAGAAATAAACAATTCCTATGAATGTGCAAAAACAGAACCAAAATGTACATATGAGTGTGCAATAATAGAACCACAGGTAAATAGATAAATAGACTTAAAAGAACCTAAAATGTGCAGATGTAAACATGTTAACGGAGTAACGGAGTAAAAACAGTAGAGAGATCAAAGATCTCTCTGTGAGGCAGAGGTGAGACAGGTATTGTATGAAGTGATGGCTTGCGGCAGGAAAGATTTCCTGTATCTGTTGTTACGACAGCGAAGCTGAAGCAGCCTTTTGGAGAAGGTGCTCTGTGTCTGACCAGTGTGAGGTGGAGAGGATGGAGAGGATTATCCATGATGAACTGTTTTTTCAGTGTCCTCCTCTCCACCACAGCCTCCAGAGTGTCCTGTTTACAGCCAATCACAGAGCTAGCCTTTTTAATGAGTTTAATGAGTTTATTGGTGTCGCTGGCTCTGATGCTGCTTCCCCAACAAACCACAGCAAAGAAAAGTACACTGGCCACCACAGACTGATAAAAGATCTCCAACATCTTGCTGCACACGTTGAAGGATCTCAGCTTCCTCAGGAAGTATAGTCTGCTCATCCCCTTTTTATAAACAGCTTCAGTGTTAGATCTCCGTGGTTGATGGTAACACCCAGGTACTTATAATCCTCCACCGCCTCCACATCCTTTCCCAGAATGTGCAGAGGTTGGGAAGCTGTCCTCCTCTTCTTCCTAAAATCAATCACCATCTCTCTGGTCTTGCTGATGTTCAGCCGCAGGTGATTCTGTCCAGTCCACTCCACAGAGTTGTCCACCAGTGCCCTGTACTCCCCCTCCTGTCTCTCACTTATACACCCAACAACAGCCGAGTTGTCAGAAAACTTCTGCAGGTGACACGACCCGGTGTTGTACTGAAAGTCAGTGGTGTATAAGGTGAACAGGAAAGGAGACAGTACAGTCCCCTGTGGAGCTCCTGTATCACTAACCACCACATCAGACAGAACACTGCCCATATGGACAAACTGTGGCCTGCCTGTCAGGTAGTCAGTAATCCAGGAGACAATGGAAGTGTTGACACCCATCATCCGCAGCTTCTCACCCAGTAGCAGTGGCTGAATGGTGTTAAAAGCACTGGAGAAATCAAAGAATGTGATTCTCACAGTGCTGCCACCACCATCCAGGTGCCAATGGGCTTGTTGCAGCAGGTCATCAACAGCGTCATCAACTCCCAAGTGGGGCTGGTAAGCAAATTGCAGAGGGTCTAGCAGGGCTCTCACCTGCGGCCTCAGGTGGGCCAAGACCAGTCTCTCCAGCACCTTCATCACGTAAGATGTGAGGGCCACTGGTCGGTAGTCATTAAGGCCTGATGGTGTCGACTTCTTTGGCACAGGAACCAGGCAGGACATCTTCCAAAGCACCGGTATTCTCTCCTGACCCAGGCTCAGGTTGTAGAGGTGTTGTAGGACAGGAGACAGCTGGCTGGCACATGTCTTCAGGATCCTGGGGCTGATACCATCAGGGCCTGCAGCCTTCCGCTGGTGTAGTCTCTCCAGCTGTCTCCTAACCTGGCCTGTAGTCACAGTCATTCGGGGGAGGGTGCTGGTGTCGGTGTCTTCAGTGGTGGAGGAGGAGGAGGAGGAGGAGGAGAGGTGCTACACAGGAGAGCTCACAGCAGGGGAGTGAGGGGGGAGGGGAGGAAGCATTTGGGGCAGTGGGGGTGTGTGGGGGTCTGGAGGTGTTGGGGAGACGACAGAAGACTGTGAACTGAACCTATTGAAGAAACTGTTCAGCTCGTTTGCCCTCTCCAGGCTGCCTGATGACTGTCTGCCGCTCACCTTACACCCAGTGATCTGCTTCATTCCAGTCCACACATCCCTCACATTGTTCTGCTGGAGTTTGGCCTCCAGCTTCCTCCTGTAGGTGTCTTTACACACCCTCAGCATAACCCTGAGTTCATGCTGCACTCTCAGTTCTTCACTGTCTCCAGACCTGAACGCCCTCTTCTTCTTGTTCAGAAGGACTTTAAGGTCATTGGTAATCCAAGGCTTATTGTTAGGGAAGCAGCACAGTCCGGGTTGGTTCCTGATGTACTCAGTGATGCAGTCAGTCATGTTGTCGAGGTCCTCCCCATGTGGCTTAACGAGTACATCCCAGTCTGTCGACTCAAAGCAGTCATGTAGTGCATCAGCAGCCTCCTTAGTCCACCTCCTCACACTCCTTGTGTGGACAGGCTGCCGCTGAACAAGAGGGACATACTTAGGGGTCAGCAGGACCAGGTTGTGGTCAGATCTGCCAAGGGAGGGGGAGGGCTGTGGGATTGTATGCATCCTTAGCATGTGCATACAAAAGATCCAGTCTTTTATAGTCTCTGGTGGGGCAGTCAACATATTGGTGAAATGTTGGGATTGTTTTGTCCAGTGAAACATGATTAAAATCCCCAGTGATGACTATGAAGGCACTGGGATGCTGTGTCTGTACCTTGGCAACAGCGGAGTGGATGACGTCACAGGCCACCGCTGCATCAGCTGAAGGAGGAATGTACACACCGATAATGATGGCGGACGTGAATTCCAGGGGCAAATAATAGGGCTGCATCCCCACAGTCAGCAGTTCAATGTCCAGGCTACAGAGACATTCCTTCACGTGAACATGTCCAGGATTACACCACCTCTCACTCACATACAGTGCAATCCCTCCTCCCTTCTTCTTTCCGCTGCTTATCACGTCCCTGTCCGCCCGAACAGTGCTGAAGTCGGGTACCGCCATGCTGTGGTCCGGGATGTGTGAGTGGAGCCATGTCTCTGTCTTCACCCTCCGTTTCGCTCCGGCTCTGCAGCCCTGGCGTCTCCTCCGTAGCTCCTCCGGGACCTCAGGCCTCGCTCCGGGCAGCAGTGCAGGTTTACACAGCGCAATCAGCTGGTCGCGTGTGTAAACAATGTCCTCACTGATGCGCTCCTGACCCTCTGTTGCCAGGAATAACAAAAACAGCATAAAAAGTGCCGCAAAAGTTTTAACAAAGAAAGTGTCCATCTTCTCTCAGTCACTGGAGAAGAGTTGCCAAAATACACAACGAAAATAAAAACAGAAATACAAAAAAAAACAACTTGGGAACACACGGGAGCTGCTGCAATAGGCTGCCACCTAGTACAGCGCCACTTTGCTAAAAAGTTTGGAAATATAATACAAAAACAAAACTGTTAAAATACTTACATATAATGATATGGTCAATCATGTACTCAAAAGTAGACGCAAGGTTGAACAGCAGCTAAAGGTATCTCCTTCACCTGCAAATGGGAGAGGATGTAATTAGATACTGAAAATTCAGAGAGGAAAAAAAAGACACTTTATATTTTTAAATCACGCTTGTCCTTTACAGGGTCGCGCTGGGCTGGAACCGATCCCAGCTGACATTGGGTGAAACGCGGAGTATACCCTGGACAGGTCGCCAGTTCATCACATGGCTGACCCATAGAGACAAACAAACATTCAGGCTCACATTCACACCTACGGAAAGTTTAGAGTCACCAATTAACCTGCACGTGTTTGGAGTGTAAGGAAGCCGGAGCACCCGGAGAAAACACACGCAAACGCGGGGAGAAAATGCAAACTCGGCACAAAATGGCTCCAGCCACAGACAAGCCCCAATCGGCTGGCGGGTTCAGAGACCGAACCTTCTTGCTGTGAGGCAACAGTGCTAACCACTGCACATTGTGCCGCATTTAATGTTTAGCAGCATTAAATTTACTTAAAAGTTCATAAAGACTAAAAACGTAACATAATGGCCAAATACAAGACAACCTAGGTTATAAGACCAAGCATATCCACTTACTAGTGCTTCATTTCAGTATATTGCGTTTTAAATTACAATCCTTACTGGTCCGCTAATCCGAAGTAGTTGGTCGTTGACAACTAATGCTACCTGTTTTTACTCGCGTGCAACACGCCACACTTCCTGTATCTGCTTCACAATAAAAGCTTCCCGGTGGTTTGCCGATAGAAAGCTTTTATTATGAGGCTACAGCAAAACGAGAGACCACAGATGATCTGCAGTACATTACAGAAGGAGACTTACTGCTAGTGTTGAAGCCAATCCAAGCCAGAAGACTTGTTGCTGCCTGGGCTCAGAGCAGTAACTGTACTTTAACAAAATTTGACAACATTTGAAATTGACAACACATTAGAGCACAAATCATCTAGTAATTTAACAATATGTAGCAGTATGAAGTTGTGTGGTGGATTTCAGCTGTGTGGCTCTTCCCAGCCAATGGCTGTGAGAGAGCACCTTATAAAGGGCAGGCAGAAGGCACCTGGTTGTCCTCTTGCCTGACGGAGCCTGACGCCCTCCACTTCCGCTTTCCTTTGGTGGCAGGTAGGCTGGCGGCAGCGATTGCAGTCTGTTATCATGCTGTCCATCCAGTTGTTCATTCTGCTTATTTTATTTCAGGGGCTCGCTTGGGTGTTGCTGCTGGCTGCACGCTGCTCAGCGCTCGCTGCTCACCGCTAGCTGCATGCTGCTCGCTGCTCACCGCTCGCTGTCCGCTGCTGGTCGCCCTCAGGTAGCCGAGGGATTGCCTGACCGGTATGTGACCTTAGCTTCCTCCTCCAGCCATCAGTAAGTTGCTAATACCTAATGTTTTATTGTAGAGTAAAGATACCTGTGTAGCAGCACCCGCTAACCCGTTTGCAGGAAATAACAGCTGCTTTGCCTCACTGCTTCGCTGCGTTGCCTCGCAACACTGCTGCTTTGCTTTGCTTTGGTTCGACTGTTGCTTCGCATTGCTGTTGCTTGGCTTTGCTTCGCCTAGCTGCTTTGCTTCGCCTCCTTGCTATTACTGCGCTTCCCACTGCTCGCCTACAGACTGTTATTTGTAACCGCTACTGCGGTAAGCTACTCCAACGCCATCTGCCTGGCTCCCGGCTGCTCACTACAGCTGGCTAAGCGCTAGCTCGGCTCCTTTGTCCAGGTCGTGTTACTGTTTATTTTCGGACCTGCCGCATTTTTGTGTGTGTGTGTGTGTGTGTGTGTGTGTGTGTGTGTGTGTGTGTGTGTGTACACAGTGGGAAAGTTTATTTTATTTTCTGTATGATTAGTGGCTCTTTATGGCATTTTCTTTGTTTCTTTTGTAACAATTGCTTTCACTGCAACCTGTAATTTTGACTCTTATGTTGGCTTTACGGTTATTTTGGTTGCAGGTAAATTTCATTTGTGCTGATGTAGATTATGTTAATTCTATTTGATTTGCTATTGTGTTATTAGAGATCTTGTATATTTAATTTTAGGGATGCTCCGATCAGGGTTTTTTGCCCCCGATACGAGTCCGAGTCCTTTGATTTTTGAGTATCTGCCGATACCGAGTCCCGATCCGATACTCTTATAATACATTTAAAAAATTAAAAAGATCGAAGAAAACTATCCAAGGTGTCCCTTATTTTTTATTATATTTTACCACCCCTCGATATCCCAAATTTACATATCTGACAGTTTGCAACTGCATCGTTCTCGTCACTCACTTTAAAATACTTCCACACAGCAGACATGGTGCGCCACAACTCGCCACTCCGCTTCAAAACAAACTGGCGTGCTGGTCTTCTGCGCATGCGCATGTCGTAAACGGTGGTAGTAAATACTCATTTTATTTTTTTTATTTTGAATCACCAATAGCCCATATATCAACAATCTAATACAAATAATGACTAAATAAATATATATAAAACCGATCTCTGATCGGGTCGTAACGTCCGAGTCCCGATCGAGTCTTCAGTGGCGTGATCGGCCCCAATTTCCGAGTCACGTGATCGGATCGGTACAACCCTATTTAATTTCTTGATTTCTTATGTTTTGGACTCATCTGCCCAGTAAGGCTCAGCCCTCATTGGTTCCCCTTTTTGCCCCCGAGTGAGTAACTTATTAACATTGGAGTTTTAAGATTCTGAATTGTACTTAATAAAAAAACAATTTTTGTACCCAGAAATGCTGTCTCTGCCTCCATTGTAAAACAAACCTGAGTGCCTTCTTTGGTTAGTAATAATAGTCTTCAAAAAAAAGGGTCCCTGGGTGAAACCCCCAGGGTGGCTTGTTTGGCATGAAATTAATTCTTAATCAAGTGCTGTCCAAAGCACGAACCTCGTGCCGCCACAAATACATTCCAACAGAGCATCATCATCCAGGTTTTAAAAAAATAAACAGTTTATTTAGTATGTATGAACATAACACAAACAATTAAGATGTAAAGATATCATATCATTATTATGTTATTCTTGTAACTCGTAAGAGGGTTAGTTTTGTTAATGTTTTGAAATCTCCTTTGTTCTTCTGTTACAGACTCAATCACTTCAACTCTGAGCACAGTATGTCCCTCTCCAGTGTCTGTCTGTTCCTCTCCACCCTCAGTCCCTGTCTCACCAGCATCATCCACAACCACCTCATCACCCTCAGGAGGCTGTTCTACCTTTAAGTCAAACTGGGTAGACAATTTCCAGATACCATGGCAGAAGCTACCTGAAGAGATAATGCAGAGTTTGGAAAGGCAGAAAAGACCCAGTCCATGACTACGACGAGAGATGGTAAGGATTGTAGTTTCTGAAATTATGAAGGTGTGCAACAATCCAACCAAACGCAACACTACCAAGATCGGCAAAAGAATGGTGGCCAAGTATCCAAAATCTCTACAAAATGTAATCGAGGGAGATGTCGTTGGAGCTTGTTATCATTCACTGGTCAAGCAACTTCAAGCGTGGGTTGAAAATGTGAAATGACCCAACACACCAAAGATGATAAAACGCAAGGCAGCATCAGATGAGTGTGATACTGAAGAAATACCAGATATCCAAAGAGCAAGTGTTCAAGACACATATGGTTGTATCAACTGGGAACTAAAATATTTGCCACTCTCCGAGACTCTCTGTGGAGAGTCAGCAAGAAAAAAAAGACAGAATGAAGATGTTTGAAGAGAAGAACTACAACACAGATGATGTGAAACAATTAGTACACTGCACCTATTACACACAGCGCAAAGACATCAACAAGGGGACAAACATCAAGTAGCTCAGTCAAGAATGGCCCTTTTTGGTCATGGAAGCGGGCATGGCAGCACATTTCCAAGAACTTACTGGAGTGAGTCTAATGGAGTCCTTTCTTGCCAATGTGGACAAAAAGGGAAATGCCTCTTAAACTTTTTCAAAAGTGTTGATGCACAAAAACACAAACAAGTCCTGGATGCTCTTGAGGATCTGTTCCATTATGTTGAGGAGACATGCTTGGCCCAAGAGGTTCAGATGGAGAAGGTGCCAGCAACACCCTGCATTATTATGTGTGTTAAGTAAACTAAATCTGAAAGTGTAACCAAATCCTCTAGCTAAATCTACTTGTGTACTGACATCCAGTTATGCTACTGGCTTGTATTGTAATGTAATGTAATGTAATGAGCTCCAGTGAATTTTAGTCAATATCTGACATTGAGGCCCTTGTTACTGAAGTTCATTTATCTGTAATTGTTATTGTTAACCATTTCAGGGTCCTCCTGCTTCGCTGCTGGGACATTCATGTTGAACATTGACCAAAACAATGTCAACGACCATATCCTTCATGCCAGCCCTCTGCCTGCTGTTTGGGAGTTACTACTGCTTTAACATTCACTACCCAGTGGAACTACGGTCAACACTGGAGTTCCTCCAGAGGTACAGTTTCTTTCTTGTTACATTATTCAATAACACAAGACACTTGATTTCATTCCTCAGTTGTATATTAATATATGTATTTTTGTCATAAAGGTGTTTCTTCTCCATAAATCCAGAGAGAGGCACGAAATTCGAGTGGAAGAAAAAAAAAGTACTGTCAGTTAATCCCAGGGTGCTTACTTTGTTTGCAGACCTTGCAGACCACGAGTAGACATAGACAGAACCTACTAACCCTAACTGTTCAGGGATCGTTCAGGGATAAGTGTTTTAAAACCATGTGTTAAAATCTACTGTATGTTACACTGCAGAAAGTTTGTTGGTAAAATATTACCAAAAAAATAATTGAAAGCTGTGAAAGCTTATGTAAATGTTTTCTTGGAAAAATGTTTGGTATAGTTTTGTAAAGGTGTGTGTTCATTTTATTGCACTGGTTTTGTGCTGCAAACAATTTAAGGTAAACCTCTCAGACAACCTTACAGATGTCGAGGTAGTTGTGTTTGTGATTTATAGAGTAAAATTACAAATATGTGCTGTTTACAATTGAACAATAAACAGTTAAAGCTGACATGAATGTGTTTTTTGTAGCTACTTGATACATTGAGCAATTTCAAAACATCCATTGGCACTCAAGTTTATTGAGTAAAATTAATGTGTATTAGAATACTTTAGTCTGACAGAACTCACCTCTGATGTCACCATTTAAGATTTAAGCTGGTAAATTGGTTGCATTTTCAAAATACATTTAAAAATATATACATCAGATTTTAATTCTGAGTCTCAAGTATTGTTTCCCTTCCAGCAGGCTGAGCCAAATATGCCCAGTGGTCCTGGAGTCCTGAAGTTGAGTGGTCCTCAACTGACTCCTTGACATTACTTTTCTAGGTAAGATATACAACTCACGAAAAGCAAATGATTACATTGTGAATAGATAATTACATTTTTAAATTTTTTTCTTTTTTCACGTTAGGACATTGAGCTTGGCCCAGTTAAAAGCTACCAAGTTCCCCTTAGCGTTGTCCTGGTGTTGGTAGTTCTTCTCCATAAGCCTTCATATGGATCTGTTTCTTTATTCTGTCAGTGAGCAATTCCACACTAACAGGTGTTCTATCGTACACACTCCCAGTAAATGTTGACTTAAGTGTGTGTACACAGAATGGCGAAGCACAATATTCCCACCTTAAACAGTCTGTGTACAAAGCGGCTTATATTAACAAGTCCCATGGCACTCACTAGAATCAGTGCTTGTTCTTTTGTGCATTGATCAATTGACTATGCAACTATCATTTAACGATGCAGACCAGTGAACCAATGGCTTTGCAGCTCAATGGAGTGTAAAATACAGTGAACTGAAAATGGTGTTTGTAAAAAGTAATATTTTTTGTTTACAATGGACATAATGGTATAACCTATTGTCCATGTTCTTTCAACTTGACACAAAACTGTCTTTGCATATTAGGACAAATGGTTATAACTCACGACAGGCCTTAATGTAGTAGCCAAAAATTAGTGTTTGAGAGTGTTCCTTCATTTATCAAATGGAATTATCAGAAATGATCAGATAAATATAATTGATATTTTAGTATGTAACCTCATTTTAATTTACTCCCATTTGCCATGTGAAAGTTACAGCATAATGCTGTTAATACAAACTCAACATTTCCTGTGTTCATTTGAAATTAAAAGCCCTCTAGTATTTCATTGGACACTAACCCTTCATTCATTAACAAGGTTCTTATTGTTAAACATTTATAGGAACTTGTTGTGGAAAACTCATCTCCATAATATCCATATATTGCCCAGCCCTAAGCAGACTACTGATTTTTATTTTAAGTATTTTGGTGATGTGAAATACTGTATACCGTTGTGATCAAAAATTTAAAAAATATTGTGATTGTTATCTCAATAGGTCATATGGTTTTTACCAAAACAGGCTAAGAGATGTGTTTTGTGCTAATTATGTGGAGTGCATTAAGATTTTAGATTATAGGTTTTAGACATTCAGTGCAAGTAACTAGCCAAATTAACAGTGAAAACATTACATTGCATGATACATTTTACATTAACACAGTCATATTTAATGGCAAAACCTTCTATTTATTTTACATTTTAAGGCGACTTACGAAGAATAAAGAAATGTCTTATATTACACTGATAAATGCACATTAAAACACTGTCATATTTAATGGCACAAACTATATGGTATACTAGTTTTTAAAAAAGAAGGGAAAACCTTAAGTTCAACCACAGCTGCCAGTTTTTTACTGTAAAATCAACTGTTTTTTTTTTTTTTTTTACAGTGTAGGACTCTCACCCAGGTGACTGGGTTCCAGTCTCATGTAAAGTCAATTAGTAGTGACTGCTTTAAAGAAAGAGATGTTAAAGGGTCATTCCAATAAAGAACTTGTCCCAGTTAATGTGATGCATTTTCTAAACAAAACATCATGTAAAAACTTCTATTGACCACATGGGACCTTGCAGAATCCTAGTGGTGTACTCCAAATACTTCTGTATTTTTGAAGTTTGGCCCTCAGAGCTAAATTTCAGATTTTTGTGATTCTTTATGTGTATTCTCAGGATAATTTGCAACATGTATCCATTTCAATAGTTGTTGTCGAATGTTTACAGTATCAAATTAATAACAATTATACAAAAAGTTGAGTACCACAGATCGTTGAATAGGCTATAGCGTTGAAGCTGTTAAACCCTAACCCTTGTTTTAATTTCCTTGAAAACTTTTAATGTGAAACTGTTAAAAAATAATAGAATATATCAAAAGAATTCAAAGATGTTATATGTCTTCTTTGATACCTATTGATTTCATTGGTTTCAGGACCTTTCAGCTAAACTAATTTAATCCTCATAAACCATATAATTGCTGGAGTGTGTGTCCACCTAGCACTTAGACAGACAGCACTGCAGCAGGGCACCTATCTCTGTAAAAAGACAGTTTGCTGCCCTACTTCCTCCAAAATAGGTCAGATCAAATCACCATAGGCCATAATCTGCATCTCCAAGCACTAATTATAAACCCCTCCTCTCACTCTACAGCTATTTCAATATGGGCCTGCTCTGCTGCAACTTGTACAAGCTGTTGCTAAATGCTTAATATATATACCAATTAAAGTGTTACCTCTGTGTCTAATTTAGGGGAAATTGTTGGAACATGTGGGTGGTCCTGAGCAAAATGCTTCAGTACTCCCCTGATTACTCTGGGAGTCTGATAAGGGCTGTGAAGGAAAATTAGTCTGCAGATAGAGAGGTTTAATACACAGTTGGTCACAAAGATGAAAAATACAGTAAAAACAGTTAAATATACCTCAAACAGACAGTGAGAGAGATGTGATTCAAAGGACCAGCTGGGATTTTATTTGATTCTCTCTTTTGTCCATAGGGATGTGTATTTCAGATGGTTAAATGCACATCTACAGACTAGTTTAGACTGAACTGGAGTTGAGAAACATAAACAGTGGCTCTGTTCAGCTGTGGGAGTCAATTTGTTGCCATGGTTTGGTTTCACTTTAGAGGGAAGGGTCACTGCAAATCAATGCAAAGTTATTTTGAGTGATAAACTTACACCATAACTTTCCTGATGGCAGGAAACCCTGACCCTAACCCTAACCCTTCCATGATAACAGTATCCCAATCCATAGAGCATACTCATCAAACTGAATGGTTTGATGATTATGAAAAAGATGTAGATCATATGCTATGGCTTTTGCAGTCACCAGATCTCAGGGAATATCTTTTAGAAGAATGGTGCTCATCCTTCCAGTAGAGTTCCAGAGACTTCATTCAGAATCAATGCC
Source organism: Pagrus major (assembly GCF_040436345.1). Taxonomy (NCBI): domain Eukaryota; kingdom Metazoa; phylum Chordata; class Actinopteri; order Spariformes; family Sparidae; genus Pagrus; species Pagrus major. The sequence goes on along the minus strand of NC_133218.1, from coordinate 40,719 downwards.
AAGGTGCATCGAAGTGTTGGGGTACTTTCAAACCAAATGCTGGTGTGGAATTGTCACTCCATGGTCCCCGTGTGTGACGTGTTGGGAACCCCCACTGATCAGTTTGCCAAAAGACGAAGCTGCTATGTTGTTATGCTACTAGCATGCTGGTCATATAGTGATCTTTTGTACACATCAATGGATTCAAAATTATAGTAAACAACCAGGATGTGAGGCATGTCATTACTGTGTGTTTAAACTGGGGCACAAGACCAAACTGAGTGATCACAAGTGAAGCATTGAGCTACAGAGAAATGTCCATTGTGTTACCTCTGTAGCATTTAGTCATGTTAAATAACATGCCTTGCTACTGACCCATTCTGCTCTGCCTCTGATCTGCTGACATGTCTCTGCCACAGTAGGTTAAACATGCCAGTCCTACAGTGATCGTCGGCATCCACAGATGTGTTTTACCTGGTACAGAAAGCCAAACTGAGTGAATACACACGACACATGAGGTTACACTCCTCTGTGGTTGTAGTCATTCATGCTGCCAGTCTGATTGCAGCCAGCTGCTCTTTTTTTTTGCGCAATTGAAGCCAAAAAGGACTACCCTCATTAAAATGAATGGGAAAACCTTCATTTCGCTGCACCACCTGATTTGGTCTGAATCAAGCTTTAGCCTTACTTTGATACTTTCCTTTAATTTGCCCATCTGTATATACATGTTCCACAATCTAATATTGTTGTTGTCCCACTGCTCTGTGCTGTGATTCAAAGCAATTTTGTACAATTGTCTTTACTTTGTCAAAATTAAAGTGTATTAGTTTTGAATATCTACATTGACAAAACATGAATATTTTACATGAATAACAGAACATTATGCTTATTGCCACACCAACAGCGGCAGACTATGTGAGTAACTTTTTAGTCATTCGCTAAAGGGGATGAATTTTCACTAGGTTTTGATTACCTCTGTACTCAGGTCAGTCTCATCTATTGACGTTTGGTATTATTAACAATGCTCTATGGGCACTTACCATTGTAAAAACATCAGTGCTTCCCTAGTTACCTTTAACAAGTAGTCTGGAGCTAGTTACCAGTGGAGGTAGAGTTAGCTGCTAATGCAAGCATTACACGCTATTGTGGATATCAGCTGTTTGATACCACTGTCTTTTAGAAAGTGTAAATACAATGTAAAGATCTGAACAAGCATTCTAAGAGGTGGACTCTGGCACTTCTTTCAGCATCCTTTGGAATTATGTTCATAGTGGAAAAGTCCACACCTCAAAATTATGCTGTTAAGTTCCAATGTGGAAAATTAAAGCTGCAAGCAGCGATGAACGGGCCCTTGCAGTCCATGTGCGTCGGGGCGTGCTGCCGTTGTTACATGCTGCTGTCGGGGCAAGCTGCTGTCGTTTCATGCTGCTGTCCGGGCATGCTGCTGTCGGGGCTTGTTCATGCAACAACTTCCGTAGAGGAAACAAAACTGAAGGCAGTGAAGCTGCTGTTTCGTCATTTAGCAATAAAAGCGCCACCTATCGGTCGATTTGCACGAAATTTTGTAGAAATGCTCATCGTGCCATGGAACACAATTGCCAAAAGTTTTGTGTTAATCGGACTGTATTTCATCAAGATACACAAGAATGTCTGTTTGACCACAATGTGCAGGAAATTGTTGTTTTATATTTTGGCCGTTCTGTGGACTAGCACATTTCTTTTAATAACTTTTTGTCAGGAGGGTCCACAGATGCTGCGTGCAAAGTTTGGTGCAAATTGATGAAATTGCCTGGGAGGAGTTCGAAAAAGTAGGTTTGCGACATTTGGCGAATTTGCGAATGGAAATTCAGTGCGAACGTGGGCGTGGCCTACATCACACGGTTCGGCTGTATTCAGGGAACATATAGATATAATGTTTAACAATGTGCACCATATTATGTGGGAGTAATTAGCAAAAAACGTTTTTTCTTGATAATAGCGCCACCTATTGGTCGATTTGCACGAACTTTTGGAGAAATGCTCATCGTGCCATGGAACACAATTGCCAAAAGTTTTGTGTTAATTGGACTGTATTTCATCAAGATACACAAGAATGTCTGTTTCACCACAATGCGCAGGAAATTGTTGTTTTATATTTTGGCCGTTCTGTGGACTAGCACATTTCTTTTAATAACTTTTTGTCAGGAGTGTCCACAGATGCTGTGTGCAAAATTTTGTGCAAATTGGTGAAATTGCCTGGGAGGAGTTCGAAAAAGTAGGTTTGCGACATTTGGCGAATTTGCGAATGGAAATTCAGTGCGAACGTGGGCGTGGCCTACATCACACGGTTCGGCTGTATTCATGAAACATATAGTTATAATGTTTAACAATGTCCACCATATTATGTGGGAGTAATTAGCAAAAAAAAAATTTTCTTGATAATAGCGCCACCTGCTGGTCATTTTTGGTGTGTGAGTTACAGGGGCCAGTCTATACCACCCCTATGAATTTCATATCCATAAGTGTTATGGTGTGGGCACAGTGCCAAATATAAAATGAAACTGCCACCAGAGCGCCACCTAGTGTCAGATCGGTAACACCTTTGTCAGTTGTCCTCAGGAGGACATTGGCAATCAGTGTACCAAGTTTTGTGTTAATCCGACCAACCGATGTCGAGATATAAAATACTTCAATTTATATAGCGCCACCTAGTGGTCATGGGCCAAGATTTTGCACAGAGCCTTAGGGGCTCATGGGGAAGTAGTGTCCTGAGTTTCACGTCATTCGGACACACCAATGTGGAGATATGCAACACTTCCTGTTGTGACCCGAATCCACAGGAAGTTGTTATTTAATAACTTGAGTGTTCTTTGGCGTATCAAAATTCTTTTAATAAGTTTTTGTCAGAAGGGTCCACAGATGCTGTGGGCAAAGTTTGGTGCAAATCGGTGAAATTGCCTGGGAGGAGTTCGAAAAAGTAGGTTTTCGACATTTCGCGAGCTAGCGAAAAAAAACGGTAGGCGGAAATGGGCGTGGCCTCTATCAGGAGATTCAGCACAATTCACTGAACGCGTGGATATAAGGTTTTTGAATGTGCGACAAAGTATGTGGGAGTTATTAGCCAAAACACACTTTCCTTGATTATAGCGCCGCCTAGTGGTGAAAGTTCATAACGACAACAGATTATAAAATTTTTCGCCAGGTCTGATCTATATTCCAAGTTTGGTGAGTTTTGGGGTATGTTCAGGCAGTGAAAAATGCGATCATTTGGGAGGAAGAAAAACTAAAAATTAAAGCTGCAAGCAGCGATGAACGGGCCCTCGCAGTCCACGCGTGTCGGGGCGTGCTGCTGTCGGGACATGCTGCTGTCGTTACATGCTGCTGTCGGGACATGCTGCTGTCATTACGTGCTGCTGTCGGGGTTTGTTCATGCAACAACTTCCGTTGAGGAATCAAAAGTGAAGGCTGTCAAGCTGTTCTTTCGTCATTTAGCAATAACAGCGCCCCCTATTGGCCGATTTGCACCAAATTTGTCAGAAATCGTCATGGGGCCATGGAACACAACTGGGAAAAGTTTTGTGTTAATCGGACTGTATTTCATGAAGATACACAAGAATGTCTGTTTGACCACAATGTGCAGGAAATTGTTGTTTTATATTTTGGGCATTCTGTGGACTAGCACATTTCTTTTAATAACTTCTTGTCAGGAGGGTCCACAGATGCTGCGTGAAAAGTTTGGTGCAAATCGGAGAAATTGCCTGGGAGGAGTTCGAAAAAGTAGGTTTGCGACATTTCGCGAGCTAGCGGAAAAAAACGGTAGGCGGAAATGGGCGTGTCCTATATCAGGAGATTCAGCAGGATTCACTGAACGCGTGGATATAAGGTTTTTGAATGTGCGACAAAGTATGTGGGAGTTATTAGGCAAAACACACTTTCCTTGATAGTAGCGCCAGCTAGTGGTGAAAATTCAAAACGACAACAGATTATCAAATTTTTCGCCAGGTCTGATCTATATTCCAAGTTTGGTGAGTTTTGGGGTATGTTCAGGCAGTGAAAAATGCGATCATTTTGGACAAAGAAAAACAAAAAATAATTAAAGCTGCAAGCAGCGATGAACGGGCCCTCGCAGTCCACGCGGGTCGGGGCGTGCTGCTGTCGGGGCGTGCTCCTTACCCGGACCCATTGCCCCGTTATTGTGCGCGCATGTCTTAACTGATAGCCAAAAACGGTTTTGTGTTGATAATAGCGCCACCTGCTGGTGGTTTTTGGTGTGTGAGTTACAGATGCCAGTCTATACCACCCCAATCAGTTTCATATCCATAAGTGTTATGGTGTGGGCACAGTGCCACTTATGAAATGAAACTGCCACCAGAGCGCCACCTATTGTGAGATCGGTAACACCTTCGTCAGCTGTCCTCAGGAGGCCATTGGCAATGAGTGTACCAAGTTTTGTGTTAATCCGACCAACCAATGTCGAGATATAAAATACTTCAATTTAAATAGCGCCACCTAGTGGTCATGGGCCAAGATTTTGCACAGAGCCTTAGAGGCTCATGGGGAAGTAGTATCCTGAGATTCACATCATTTGGACACACCAATGTGGAGATATGCAACACTTCCTGTTTTGACTCGAATCCACAGGAAGTTGTTATTTAATAACTTGAGTATTCTTTGGCATATCAAAATTCTTTTAATAACTTTTTGTCCAAAGGGTCCACAGATGCTGTGTGCAAAGTTTTGTGCAAATTGGTGAAATTGCCTGGGAGGAGTTCGAAAAAGTAGGTTTGCGACATTTCGCGAGCTAGCGAAAAAAAACGCCAGCGCAAATGGGCGTGGCCTCTATCAGGAGATTCAGCAGAATTCACAGAACGTGTGGATATAAGGTTTTTGAATGTGCGACAAAGTATATGGGAGTTATTAGCCAAAACACACTTTCCTTGATTGTAGCGCCACCTAGTGGTGAAAATTCTGAACGACAACAGATTATAAAATTTTTCGCCAGGTCTGATCTATATTCCAAGTTTGGTGACTTTTGGGGTATGTTCAGGCAGTGAAAAATGCGATCATTACGGACAAAGGAAAATAATAATAATAATTAAAGCTGCAAGCAGCGATGAACGGGCCCTCGCAGTCCACGCGCGTCGGGGCGTGCTGCCGTCGGGACATGCTGCTGTCGGGTCATGCTGCTGTCGTTACATGCTGCTGTCCGGGCATGCTGCTGTCGAGGCTTGTTCATGCAACAACTTCCGTAGAGGAAACAGAACTGAAGGCAGTGAAGCTGCTGTTTCGTCATTTAGCAATAAAAGCGCCACCTATTGGTCGATTTGCACGAAATTTTGTAGAAATGCTCATCTTGCCATGGAACACAACTGGGAAACGTTTTGTGTTAATCGGACTGTATTTCATCAAGATATGCAAGACTGTGTGGTTTACCACAACGTGCAGGAAATTGTTGTTTTATATTTTGGTCGTTCTTTAGGCTATCACAATTCTTTTAATAACTTTTTGTCAGGAGAGTCCACAGATGCTGCGTGCAAAGTTTGGTGCAAATGGGACAAATTGCCTGGGAGGAGTTCGAAAAAGTAGGTTTGCGACATTTGGCGAATTTGCGAATGGAAATTCAGTGCGAACGTGGGCGTGGCCTACATCACACGGTTCGGCTGTATTCAGGGAACATATAGATATAATGTTTAACGATGTGCACCATATTATGTGGGAGTAATTAGCAAAAAACGTTTTTTCTTGATAATAGCGCCACCTGCTGGTCATTTTTGGTGTGTGAGTTACAGGGGCCAGTCTATACCACCCCTATGAATTTCATATCCATAAGTGTTATGGTGTGGGCACAGTGCCAAATATAAAATGAAACTGCCACCAGAGCGCCACCTAGTGTCAGATCGGTAACCCTTTTGTCAGCTATCCTCAGGAGGGCAGTGGCAATGAGTGTACCAAGTTTTGTGTTAATCCCACCAACCGATGTGGAGATATAAAATACTTCATTTTAAATAGCGCCACCTAGTGGTCATGGGCCAAGATTTTGCACAGAGCCTTAGGGGCTCATGGGGAAGTAGTATCTTGAGTTTTACGTCATTCGGACACACCAATGTGGAGATGTGCAACACTTCCTGTTGTGACCCAAATCCACAGGAAGTTGTTATTTAATAACTTGAGTATTCTTTGGTGTATCAAAATTCTTTTAATAACTTTTTGTCAGAAGTGTCCACAGATGCTGTGTGCAAAGTTTGGAGCAAATTGGTGAAATTGCCTGGGAGGAGTTCGAAAAAGTAGGTTTTCCACATTTCGCAAGCTAGCGAAAAAAAACGGTAGGCGGAAATGGGCGTGGCCTACATCAGAAGACTCAGCACAATTCACTGAACGTGTGGATATAAGGTTTTTGAATGTGCGACAAAGTATGTGGGAGTTATTAGCCAAAACGCTCTTTCCTTGATTATAGCGCCACCTAGTGGTGAAAATTCACAATGACAACAGATTATAAAATTTTTCGCCAGGTCTGATCTATATTCCAAGTTTGGTGAGTTTTGGGGTATGTTCAGGCAGTGAAAAATGCGATCATTTGGGACAAAGAAAAACAAATAATAAAAAAAATTAAAGCTGCAAGCAGCGATGAACGGGCCCTCGCAGTCCACGCGGGTCGGGGCGTGCTGCTGTCGGGGCGTGCTCCTTACCCGGACCCATTGCCCCGTTATTGTGCGCGCATGTCTTAACTGATAGCCAAAAACGGTTTTGTGTTGATAATAGCGCCACCTGCTGGTGGTTTTTGGTGTGTGAGTTACAGATGCCAGTCTATACCACCCCAATCAGTTTCATATCCATAAGTGTTATGGTGTGGGCACAGTGCCACTTATGAAATGAAACTGCCACCAGAGCGCCACCTATTGTGAGATCGGTAACACCTTCGTCAGCTGTCCTCAGGAGGCCATTGGCAATGAGTGTACCAAGTTTTGTGTTAATCCGACCAACCAATGTCGAGATATAAAATACTTCAATTTAAATAGCGCCACCTAGTGGTCATGGGCCAAGATTTTGCACAGAGCCTTAGAGGCTCATGGGGAAGTAGTATCCTGAGATTCACATCATTTGGACACACCAATGTGGAGATATGCAACACTTCCTGTTTTGACTCGAATCCACAGGAAGTTGTTATTTAATAACTTGAGTATTCTTTGGCATATCAAAATTCTTTTAATAACTTTTTGTCCAAAGGGTCCACAGATGCTGTGTGCAAAGTTTTGTGCAAATTGGTGAAATTGCCTGGGAGGAGTTCGAAAAAGTAGGTTTGCGACATTTCGCGAGCTAGCGAAAAAAAACGCCAGCGCAAATGGGCGTGGCCTCTATCAGGAGATTCAGCAGAATTCACAGAACGCGTGGATATAAGGTTTTTGAATGTGCGACAAAGTATATGGGAGTTATTAGCCAAAACACACTTTCCTTGATTGTAGCGCCACCTAGTGGTGAAAATTCTGAACGACAACAGATTATAAAATTTTTCGCCAGGTCTGATCTATATTCCAAGTTTGGTGACTTTTGGGGTATGTTCAGGCAGTGAAAAATGCGATCATTACGGACAAAGGAAAATAATAATAATTAAAGCTGCAAGCAGCGATGAACGGGCCCTCGCAGGCCACGCGGGTCGGGCCGTGCTGCTGTCGGGGCGTGCTCCTTACCCGGACCCATTGCCCCGTTATTGTGCGCGCATGTCTTAACTGAAAGCCAAAAAGTGGTTTTGTGTTGATAATAGCGCCACCTGCTGGTGATATTTGGTGTGTGAGTTACAGATGCCAGTCTATACCGGCCCAATCAGTTTCATATCCATAAGTGTTATGGTGTGGGCACAGTGCCAATTATAAAATGAAACTGCCACCAGAGCGCCACCTAGTGTCAGATCGGTAAGACCTTCGTCAGCTGTCCTCAGGAGGCCATTGGCAATCAGTGTACCAAGTTTCGTGTTAATCTGACCAACCAATGTCGAGATATAAAATACTTCAATTTAAATAGCGCCACCTAGTGGTCATGGGCCAAGATTTTGCACAGAGCGTTAGGGGCTCATGGGGAAGTAGTATCCAGAGTTTCATGTCATTTGGACACACCAATGTGGAGATATGCAACACTTCCTGTTTTGACTCGAGTCCACAGGAAGTTCTGATTTAATAACTTGAGTGTTCTTTGGCGTATCAAAATTCTTTTAATAACTTTTTGTCAGAAGGGTCCACTGATGCTGTGTGCAAAGTTTGGTGAAAATCGGTGAAATTGCCTGGGAGGAGTTCGAAAAAGTAGGTTTGCGACATTTCGCGAGCTAGCAAAAAAAAACGCTAGGCGCAAATGGGCGTGGCCTATATCAGGAGATTCAGCAAGATTCACTGAACGCGTGGATATAAGGTTTTTGAATGTGTGACAAAGTATGTGGGAGTTATTAGGCAAAAACGGTTTGTGTTGATGATAGCGCCACCTGCTGGTCGTTTTTGGTGTGTGAGTTACAGGGGCCGGTCTATACCACCCCTGTCAATTTCATATCCATAAGTGTTATGGTGTGGGCACAGTGCCAAATATAAAAAGAAACTGCCACCAAAGCGCCACCTAGTGTCAGATCGGTAACACCTTTGTCAGCTATCCTCAGGAGGGCATTGGCAATGAGTGTACCAAGTTTTGTGTTAATCCGACCAACCGATGTCGAGATATAAAATACTTCAATTTAAAGAGCGCCACCTAGTGGTCGTCCACCACAATTTCGCACAGAGCCTTATGGGCTCATGGGAAAGTGGTATCCTCAGTTTCATGTCATTTCGACAAAGCAATGTGAAGATATGCAACACTTCCTGTTTTGACCCGATTTTATAGGAAGTTGTTATTTAATAACTTGAGTATTGTTTGGAATTCCAAAATTCTTTTAATAACTTTTTGTCATGAGGGTCCCCTGATGCTGTGTGCAAAGTTTCGTGCAAATCGGTGAAATGGCCTGGGAGGAGTTCGAAAAAGTAGGTTTGCGACATTTTGCGAGCTAGCATAAAAAACCGTAGGCGGAAATGGGCGTGGCCTATATCAAGAGATTCAGCCCGATTCACTGAACGCGTGGATATAAGGTTTTTGAATGTGCGACAAAGTATGTGGGAGTTATTAGCCAAAACGCACTTTCCTTGATTGTAGCGCCACCAAGTGGTGAAAAATCACAACGACAACAGATTATAAAATTTTTCGCCAAGCCTAATGTGTTTGCCAAATAAAATTGACTTTTCATTCACATTCAGGCAGTGAAAAATGCGATCATTTTGGACAAAGAAAAAAAACTAAAAATAATTAAAGCTGCAAGCAGCGATGAACGGGCCCTCGCAGTCCCCTCGGGTCGGGGCGTGCTGCCGTCGCGGCATGCTGCCGTCGTTACATGCTGCCGTTGTTACATGCTGCTGTCGTGACATGCTGCTGTCGGGGCTTGTACTTGCAACAACTTCCATTGAGGAAATGAAAGTGAAGGCAGTCAAGCTGTCATTTCGTCATTTAGCAATAAAAGCGCCACCTATTGGTCGATTTGCATGAAATTTTGTAGAAATGCTCATCGTGCCATGGAACACAATTGCCAAAAGTTTTGTGTTGATCGGACTGTATTTCATCAAGATACACAAGAATGTCTGTTTGACCACAATGCGCAGGAAATTGTTGTTTTATATTTTGGGCGTTCTGTGGACTAGCACATTTCTTTTAATAACTTTTTGTCAGGAGGGTCCAGAGATGCTGCGTGCAAAGTTTGGTGCAAATTGGAAAAATTGCCTGGGAGGAGTTCGAAAAAGTAGGTTTGCGACATTTGGCGAATTTGCAAATGGAAATTCAGTGCGAACGTGGGCGTGGCCTACATCACACTGTTCGGCTGTATTCAGGGAACACGTAGATATAATGTTTAACAATGTGCACCATATTATGTGGGAGTAATTAGCAAAAAACTTTTTTTCTTGATAATAGCGCCACCTGCTGGTGATTTTTGGTGTGTGAGTTACAGGGGCCAGTCTATACCACCCCTATGAATTTCATATCCATAAGTGTTATAGTGTGGGCACAGTGCCAATTATAAAATGAAACTGCCACCAGAGCGCCACCTAGTGTCAGATCAATAACCCCTTTGTCAGCTATGCTCAGGAGGGCATTGGCAATGAGTGTACCAAGTTTTGTGTTCATCCAACCAAGCGATGTTGAGATATAAAATACTTCAATTTAAATAGCGCCACCTAGTGGTCGTCGGCCAAAATTTCGCACAGAGCCTTTGGGGCTCATAAGCAAGTAGTATCCTGAGTTTCACGTCATTCGGACAAACCAATGTGGAGATATGCAACACTTCCTGTTTTGACCCGATTTTACAGGAAGTTGTTATTTAATAACTTGAGTGTTCTTTGGCGTATCAAAATTCTTTTAATAACTTTTTGTCAGAAGGGTCCACAGATGCTGTGTGCAAAGTTTGGTGAAAATCGGTGAAATTGCCTGGGAGGAGTTCGAAAAAGTAGGTTTGCGACATTTTACGAGCTAGCGGAAAAAAACGGTAGGCGGAAATGGGCGTGGCCTATATCAGGAGGTTCAGCAAGATTCACTGAACGCGTGGATATAAGGTTTTTGAATGTGCGACAAAGTATATGGGAGTTATTAGCCAAAACGCACTTTCCTTGATTGTAGCGCCACCTAGTGGTGAAGATTCACAACGACATCAGATTATCAAATTTTTCGCCAAGCCTAATGACTTTGGCAAAAAAAATCGCGTTTTCATACATGTTCAGGCAGTGAAAAATGCGATCATTTGGGACGAAGGAAAACTAAAAATAATAAATAATTAAAGCTGCAAGCAGCGATGAACGGGCCCTCGCAGTCCACGCGGGTCGGGGCGTGCTGCTGTCGGGGCGTGCTCCTTACCCGGACCCATTGCCCCGTTATTGTGCGCGCATGTCTTAACTGATAGCCAAAAACGGTTTTGTGTTGATAATAGCGCCACCTGCTGGTGGTTTTTGGTGTGTGAGTTACAGATGCCAGTCTATACCACCCCAATCAGTTTCATATCCATAAGTGTTATGGTGTGGGCACAGTGCCACTTATGAAATGAAACTGCCACCAGAGCGCCACCTATTGTGAGATCGGTAACACCTTCGTCAGCTGTCCTCAGGAGGCCATTGGCAATGAGTGTACCAAGTTTTGTGTTAATCCGACCAACCAATGTCGAGATATAAAATACTTCAATTTAAATAGCGCCACCTAGTGGTCATGGGCCAAGATTTTGCACAGAGCCTTAGAGGCTCATGGGGAAGTAGTATCCTGAGATTCACATCATTTGGACACACCAATGTGGAGATATGCAACACTTCCTGTTTTGACTCGAATCCACAGGAAGTTGTTATTTAATAACTTGAGTATTCTTTGGCATATCAAAATTCTTTTAATAACTTTTTGTCCAAAGGGTCCACAGATGCTGTGTGCAAAGTTTTGTGCAAATTGGTGAAATTGCCTGGGAGGAGTTCGAAAAAGTAGGTTTGCGACATTTCGCGAGCTAGCGAAAAAAAACGCCAGCGCAAATGGGCGTGGCCTCTATCAGGAGATTCAGCAGAATTCACAGAACGCGTGGATATAAGGTTTTTGAATGTGCGACAAAGTATATGGGAGTTATTAGCCAAAACACACTTTCCTTGATTGTAGCGCCACCTAGTGGTGAAAATTCTGAACGACAACAGATTATAAAATTTTTCGCCAGGTCTGATCTATATTCCAAGTTTGGTGACTTTTGGGGTATGTTCAGGCAGTGAAAAATGCGATCATTACAGACAAAGGAAAATAATAATAATTAAAGCTGCAAGCAGCGATGAACGGGCCCTCGCAGTCCACGCGCGTCGGGGCGTGCTGCTGTCGGGCGTGCTGCTGTCGGGGCGCGCTGCTGTCGGGGCATGCTGCTGTCGTGACATGCTGCTGTCGGGGCTTCTACTTGCAACAACTTCCATTGAGGAAATGAAAGTGAAGGCAGTCAAGCTGTCATTTCGTCATTTAGCAATAAAAGCGCCACCTATTGGTGGATTTGCACCAAATTTGGCACAAACCTTCATGTGGGCATGGAAGACAAATCAAAAAAGTTTTGTGTTAATCGGACTGTATTTCATCAAGATATGCAAGACTGTGTGGTTTACCACAACGTGCAGGAAATTGTTGTTTTATATTTTGGTCGTTCTTTAGGCTATCACAATTCTTTTAATAACTTTTTGTCAGGAGAGTCCACAGATGCTGTGTGCAAAGTTTGGTGCAAATTGGAAAAATTGCCTGGGAGGAGTTCGAAAAAGTAGGTTTGCGACATTTGGCGAATTTGCGAATGGAAATTCAGTGCGAACGTGGGCGTGGCCTACATCACACGGTTCGGCTGTATTCAGGGAACATATAGATATAATGTTTAACGATGTGCACCATATTATGTGGGAGTAATTAGCAAAAAACATTTTTTCTTGATAATAGCGCCACCTGCTGGTCATTTTTGGTGTGTGAGTTACAGGGGCCAGTCTATACCACCCCTATGAATTTCATATCCATAAGTGTTATGGTGTGGGCACAGTGCCAAATATAAAAAGAAACTGCCACCAGAGCGCCACCTAGTGTCAGATTGGTAACCCCTTTGTCAGCTGTCCTCAGGAGGGCATTGGCAATGAGTGTACCAAGTTTTGTGTTAATCCGACCAACCGATGTTGAGATATAAAATACTTCAATTTAAATAGCGCCACCTAGTGGTCATGGGCCAAGATTTTGCACAGAGCCTTAGGGGCTCATGGGGAAGTAGTGTCCTGAGTTTCACGTCATTCGGACACACCAATGTGGAGATATGCAACACTTCCTGTTGTGACCCGAATCCACAGGAAGTTGTTATTTAATAACTTGAGTGTTCTTTGGCGTATCAAAATTCTTTTAATAACTTTTTGTCAGAAGGGTCCACAGATGCTGTGTGCAAAGTTGTGTGCAAATCGGTGAAATTGCCTGGGAGGAGTTCGAAAAAGTAGGTTTTTGACATTTTGCGAGCTAGCGAAAAAAAACGGTAGGCGGAAATGGGCGTGGCCTATATCAGGAGATTCAGCAAGATTCACTGAACGCGTGGATATAAGGTTTTTGAATGTGCGATAAAGTATGTGGGAGTTATTAGCCAAAACACACTTTCCTTGATTATAGCGCCGCCTAGTGGTGAAAGTTCACACCGACAACAGATTATAAAAGTTTTCGCCAGGTCTGATCTATATTCCAAGTTTGGTGAGTTTTGGGGTATGTTCAGGCAGTGAAAAATGCGATCATTTGGGAACAATAAAAATAAAAATAATAATAATAATAATAAGAATCATTCGAAAAACAATAGGGACCTCGCAGGTTTCCTGCTCGGGCCCTAATTAAAGCTGCAAGCAGCGATGAACGGGCCCTCGCAGTCCACGCGGGTCGGGGCGTGCTGCTGTCGCGGCATGCTGCCGTCGTTACATGCTGCTGTCGGGGCAAGCTGCTGTCGTTACATGCTGCTGTTTGGGCATGCTGCTGTCGAGGCTTTTTCATGCAACAACTTCCGTAGAGGAAACAAAATTGAAGGCAGTGAACCTGCTGTTTCGTCATTTAGCAATAAAAGCGCCACCTATTGGTCGATTTGCACGAAATTTAGTAGAAATGGTCATCGTGCCATGGAACACAATTGCCAAAAGTTTTGTGTTAATCGGACTGTATTTCATCAAGATACACAAGAATGTCTGTTTGACCACAATGTGCAGGAAATTGTTGTTTTATATTTTGGGCGTTCTGTGGACTAGCACATTTCTTTTAATAACTTTTTGTCAGGAGGGTCCACAGATGCTGCGTGCAAAGTTTGGTGCAAATCGGAGAAATTGTCTGGGAGGAGTTCGAAAATGTAGGTTTGTGACATTTTGCGCATTTGCGAATGGAAATGTTGCGCAAAAGTGGGCGTGGCCTACATCATACAATTCAGGTGAATTCAGGGAACACGTAGATATAAGGTTTAACAATGTCCGACAAATTATATGGGAGTTATTAGTCAAAAACTGCTTTGTGTTGATAATAGCGCCACCTGTTGGTCATTTTTGGTGTGTGAGTTACAGGGGCCAGTCTATACCACCCCTATGAATTTCATATCCATAAGTGTTATGGTGTGGGCACACTGCCAAATCTAAAAAGAAACTGCCACCAGAGCGCCACCTAGTGTCAGATCGGTCACCCCTTTGTCAGCTATCCTCAGGAGGGCATTGGCAATGAGTGTACCAAGTTTTGTGTTAATCCAACCAACCAATGTCGAGATATAAAATACTTCAATTTAAATAGCGCCACCTAGTGGTCATGGGCCAAGATTTTGCACAGAGCCTTAGGGGCTCATGGGGAAGTACTATCCTGAGTTTCACGTCATTTGGACGCACCAATGTGGAGATATGCAACACTTCCTGTTGTTACCCGATTCCACAGGAAGTTGTTATTTAATAACTTGAGTATTGTTTGGAATAGCAAAATTCTTTTAATAACTTTTTGTCAGAAGGGTCCACAGATGCTGTGTACAAAGTTTCGTGCAAATCGGTGAAATTGCCTGGGAGGAGTTCGAAAAAGTAGGTTTGCGACATTTTGCGAGCTAGCGAAAAAAAACGGTAGGCGGAAATGGGCGTGGCCTATATCAAAAGATTCAGCACAATTCACTGAACGTGTGGATGTAAGGTTTTTGAATGTGGGACAAAGTATGTGGGAGTTATTAGCCAAAACGCACTTTCCTTAATAATAGCGCCGCCTAGTGGTGGAAATTCACAACGACAACAGATTATAAAATTTTTCGCCAGGTGTGACATATATTCCAAGTTTGGTGAGTTTTGGGGTATGTTCAGGCAGTGAAAAATGCGATCATTTTGGACGAATTAAAACAAAGAATAATAATCACTAGAAAAACAATAGGGACCTCGCAGGTTTCCCTGCTCGGGCCCTAATTAAAGCTGCAAGCAGCGATGAACGGGCCCTCGCAGTCCACGCGCGTCGAGGCGTGCTGCTGTTGCGGCATGGTGCCGTCGTTACATGCTGCTGTTGTTACATGCTGCTGTCGGGGCTTGTTCATGCAACAACTTCCGTTGAGGAATCAAAAGTGAAGGCAGTCAAGCTGTTATTTAGTCATTTAGCAATAAAAGCGCCCCCTATTGGCCGATTTGCACCAAATTTGTCAGAAATCGTCATGTGGCCATGGAACACAACTGGGAAAAGTTTTGTGTTAATCGGACTGTATTTCATCAAGATACACAAGAATGTCTGTTTGACCACAATGTGCAGGAAATTGTTGTTCTATATTTTGGCCGTTCTGTGGACTAGCACATTTCTTTTAATAACTTTTTGTCAGGAGGGTCCACAGATGCTGCGTGCAAAGTTTGGTGCAAATCGGAGAAATTGTCTGGGAGGAGTTCGAAAATGTAGGTTTGTGACATTGTGCGCATTTGCGAATGGAAATGTTGCGCAAAAGTGGGCGTGGCCTACATCATACAATTCAGGTGAATTCAGGGAACACGTAGATATAAGGTTTAACAATGTCCGACAAATTATATGGGCGTTATTAGTCAAAAACTGCTTTGGGTTGATAATAGCGCCACCTGTTGGTCATTTTTGGTGTGTGAGTTACAGGGGCCAGTCTATACCACCCCTATGAATTTCATATCCATAAGTGTTATGGTGTGGGCACACTGCCAAATCTAAAAAGAAACTGCCACCAGAGCGCCACCTAGTGTTAGACCGGTAACCCCTTTCTCAGCTGTCCTCAGGAGGGCACTGGTAATCAGTATACCAAGTTTTGTGTTAATCCGACTAACCAATGTCGAGATATAAAATATTTCAATTTAAAGAGCGCCACCTAGTGCTCATGGGCCAAGATTTTGCACAGAGCCTTAGGGGCTCATGGGGAAGTAGTATCCTGAGTTTCAGGTCATTTGGACGCACCAATGTGGAGATATGCAACACTTCCTGTTGTGACCCGATTCCACAGGAAGTTGTTATTTAATAACTTGAGTATTCTTTGGAATATCAAAATTCTTTTAATAACTTTTTGTCAGGAGGGTGCACAGATGCTGTGTGCAAAGTTTCGTGCAATTCGATGAAATTGCCTGGGAGGAGTTCGAAAAAGTAGGTTTGCGACGTTTCGCGAGGTAGCGAAAAAAAACGGTAGGCGGAAATGGGCGTGGCCTATATCAGGAGATTCAGCAAGATTCACTGAACGCGTGGATATAAGGTTCTTGAATGTGCGACAAAGTATGTGGGAGTTATTAGCCAAAACGCACTTTCCTTGATTATAGCGCCACCTAGTGGTGCAAATTCACAACAGCAACAGATTATAAAATTTTTCGCCACGTGTGATCTATATTCCAAGTTTGGTGAGTTTTGGGGTATGTTCAGGCAGTGAAAAATGCGATCATTTGGGAAGAAGAAAAATAACAAAAAATAATAATAATCACTACAATTACAATAGGGTCCTCGCAGTTTCACTGCTCGGGCCCTAATAATAATCAATACAAAAACAATAGGGACCTCGCAGGTTCCCTGCTCGGGCCCTAATTAAAGCTGCAAGCAGCGATGAACGGGCCCTCGCAGTCCACGCGGGTCGCGGCATGCTGCCGTCGTTACATGCTGCCGTCGTTACATGCTGCTGTTGTGACATGCTGCTGTCGGGGCTTGTACTTGCAACAACTTCCATTGAGGAAATGAAAGTGAAGGCAGTGAAGCTGTCATTTCGTCATTTAGCAATCAAAGCGCCACCTATTGGTCGATTTGCACGAAATTTTGTAGAAATGCTCATCATGCCATGGAACACAATTGCCAAAAGTTTTGTGTTCATCGGACTGTATTTCATCAAGATACACAAGAATGTCTGTTTGACCACAATGCGCAGGAAATTGTTGTTTTATATTTTGGCCGTTCTGTGGACTAGCACATTTCTTTTAATAACTTTTTGTCAGGAGGGTCCAAAGATGCTGCGTGCAAAGTTTGGTGCAAATTGGAAAAACTGCCTGGGAGGAGTTCGAAAAAGTAGGTTTGCGACATTTGGCGAATTTGCAAATGGAAATTCAGTGCGAACGTGGGCGTGGCCTACATCACACTGTTCGGCTGTATTCAGGGAACACGTAGATATAAGGTTTAACAATGTGCACCATATTATGTGGGAGTAATTAGCAAAAAACGTTTTTTCTTGATAATAGCGCCACCTGCTGGTCATTTTTGGTGTGTGAGTTACAGGGGCCGGTCTATACCATCCCTATGAATTTCATATCCATAAGTGTTATGGTGTGGGCACAGTGGCAAATCTAAAATGAAACTGCCACCAGAGCGCCACCTAGTGTCATATCGGTAACCCCTTTGTCACCTGTCCTCAGGAGGCCATTGGCAATGAGTGTACCAAGTTTTGTGTTAATCCGACCAACCGATGTCGAGATATTAAATACTTCAATTTAAAGAGCGCCACCTAGTGGTCATCGGCCAAAATTTAGCACAGAGCCTTAGAGCATCATGAGGAAGTAGGATCCTGAGTTTGACGTCATTTGGACAAACCAATGTGGAGATATGCAACACTTCCTGTTTGGAACGAAATCTGCAGGAAGTTGTTATTTAATAACTTGAGTATTTTTTGGAATATCAAAATTCTTTTAATAACTTTTTGTCAGGAGGGTCCACAGATGATGTGTGCAAAGTTTGGTGCAAATTGGTGAAATTGCCTGGGAGGAGTTCGAAAAAGTAGGTTTTCGACATTTCGCGAGCTAGCATAAAAACGGTAGGCGGAAATGGGCGTGGCCTATATCAGGAGATTCAGCACAATTCACTGAACGCGTGGATACAACGTTTTTGAATGTGCGACAAAGTATGTGGGAGTTATTAGCCAAAACGCACTTTCCTTATTACAGCGCCACCTAGCGGTGAAAATCCACAACGACAACAGATTATAAAATTTTTCGCCAGGTTTGATATATATTCCAAGTTTGGTGACTTTTGGGGTATGTTCAGGCAGTGAAAAATGCGATCATTTTGGCCGAAAAATAATAATAATAATAATAATAATAATCATTCGAAAAACAATAGGGTCCTCGCAGGTTCCCTGCTCGGGCCCTAATAATCACGAGAAAAACAATAGGGACCTCGCAGGTTTCCCTGCTCGGGCCCTAATAATTAAAGCTGCAAGCAGCGATGAACGGGCCCTCGCAGTCCACGCGGGTCGGGGCGTGCTGCTGTCGGGACATGCTGCTGTCGGGGCATGCTGCTGTCGTGACATGCTGCTGTCGGGGCATGTTGCTGTCGTGGCATGCTGCTGTCGTTACATGCTGCTGTGTGGGCATGCTGCTGTCGAGGCTTGTATATGCAACAACTTCCATAGAGCACCAAACTGTGTTTTATATTTTGGTCGTTCTTAAGACTATCACAATTCTTTTAATAACTTTTTGTCAGGAGAGTCCACAGATGCTCTGTGCAAAGTTTGGTGCAAATTGGAAAAATTGCCTGGGAGGAGTTCGAAAAAGTAGGTTTGCGACATTTGGCGAATTTGCAAATGGAAATTCAGTGCGAACGTGGGCGTGGCCTACATCACACGGTTCGGCTGTATTCAGGGAACATATAGATATAATGTTTAACAATGTGCACCATATTATGTGGGAGTAATTAGCAAAAAACTTTCTTTGTTGATAATAGCGCCACCTGCTGGTCATTTTTGGTGTGTGAGTTACAGGGGCCAGTGTATATCACCCCTATGAATTTCATATCCATAAGTGTTATGGTGTGGGCACAGTGCCAAATATAAAAAGAAACTGCCACCAGAGCGCCACCTAGTGTCAGATCGGTAACCCCTTTGTCAGCTGTCCTCAGGAGGCCATTGGCAATGAGTGTACCAAGTTTTGTGTTAATCCAACCAACCGATGTTGAGATATAAAATAGTTCAATTTAAATAGCGCCACCTAGTTGTCATCAGCTGAAATTTTGCACAGAGCCTTAGGGGCTCATGGGCAAGTAGTATCCTGAGTTTGACGTCATTCGGACAAACCAATGTAGAGATATGCAACACTTCCTGTTTGGAACGAAATGTGCAGGAAGTTGTTATTTAATAACTTGAATATTGTTTGGAACACCAAATTTCTTTTAATAACTTTTTGTCAGAAGCATCCACAGATGCTGTGTGCAAAGTTTGGTGCAAATTGGTGAAATTGCCTGGGAGGAGTTCGATAAAGTAGGTTTGCGACATTTTGCGAGCTAGCGAAAAAAAACGGTAGGCGGAAATGGGCGTGGCCTATATCAGGAGATTCAGCACAGTTCACTGAATGCGTGGATGTAAGGTTTTTGAAGGTGCGACAAAGTATATGGGAGTTATTAGCCAAAACACACTTTCCTTGATTGTAGCGCCACCTAGTGGTGAAAATTCACAACGACAAGAGATTATAAAATTTTTCGCCAGGTCTGATTTATATTCCAAGTTTGGTGAGTTTTGGGGTATGTTCAGGCAGTGAAAAATGCGATCATTTGGGAACAATAAAAATAAAAATAATAATAATAATAAGAATCATTCGAAAAACAATAGGGACCTCGCAGGTTTCCTGCTCGGGCCCTAATTAAAGCTGCAAGCAGCGATGAACGGGCCCTCGCAGTCCACGCGCGTCGGGGCGTGCTGCTGTCGGGACATGCTGCCGTCGGGGCATGCTGCTGTCGTGACATGCTGCTGTCGGGGCTTGTACTTGCAACAACTTCCATTGAGGAAATGAAAGTGAAGGCAGTGAAGCTGTCATTTCGTCATTTAGCAATAAAAGCGCCACCTATTGGTCGATTTGCACGAAATTTTGTAGAAATGCTCATCGTGCCATGGAACACAATTGCCAAAAGTTTTGTGTTCATCGGACTGTATTTCATCAAGATACACAAGAATGTCTGTTTGACCACAATGCGCAGGAAATTGTTGTTTTATATTCTGGGCGTTCTGTGGACTAGCACATTTCTTTTAATAACTTTTTGTCAGGAGGGTCCAGAGATGCTGCGTGCAAAGTTTGGTGTAAATCGGAGAAATTGCCTGGGAGGAGTTCGAAAAAGTAGGTTTGCGACATTTCGCAAATTTCCAAATGGAAATTCAGTGCGAACGTGGGCGTGGCCCACATCACACTATTCAGCTGAATTCAGGGAACACGTAGATATAAGGTTTAACAATGTCCGACAAATTATGTGGGAGTTATTAGTCAAAAACTGCTTTGTGTTGATAATAGCGCCACCTGCTGGTGATTTTTAGTGTGTGAGTTACAGGTGCCAGTCTGTACCACCCCAATCAGTTTCATATCCATAAGTGTTATGGTGTGGGCACAGTGCCAATTATAAAATGAAACTGCCACCAGAGCGCCACCTAGTGTCAGATCGGTAACACCTTCGTTGGTTGTCCTCAGGAGGACATTGGCAATCAGTGTACCAAGTTTTGTGTTAATCCGACGAACCAATGTTGAGATATAAAATACTTCAATTTAAATAGCGCCACCTAGTGGTCATGGGCCAAGATTTTGCACAGAACCTTAGGGGCTCATGGGGAAGTAGTATCCTGAGTGTGACGTCATTTGGACAAACCAATGTGGAGATATGCAGGACTTCCTGTTGTGACCCGAATCCACAGGAAGTTGTTATTTAATAACTTGAGTATTCTATGGAATATCAAAATTCTTTTAATAACTTTTTGTCAGGAGCGTCCACAGATGCTGTGTGCAAAGTTTGGTGAAAATTGGTGAAATTGCCTGGGAGGAGTTCGAAAAAGTAGGTTTGCGACATTTCGCGCGCTAGCGAAAAAAAACGGTAGGCGAAAATGGGCGTGGCTTATATCAGGAGATTCAGCAAGATTCACTGAACGCGTGGATATAAGGTTTTTGAATGTGCGACAAAGTATGTGGGAGTTATTAGCCAAAACACACTTTCCTTGATTATAGCGCCACCTAGTGCTGAAAATTCACAATGACAACAGATTATAAAATTTTTCGCCAGGTATGACATATATTCCAAGTTTGATGACTTTTGGGGTATGTTCAGGCAGTGAAAAATGCGATCATTTTGGCAGAAAAATAATAATAATAATAAGAATCGATACGATTAC
The DNA here is from genome assembly GCF_040436345.1 of Pagrus major. Lineage (NCBI taxonomy): Eukaryota > Metazoa > Chordata > Actinopteri > Spariformes > Sparidae > Pagrus > Pagrus major. The sequence continues at coordinate 19,652 of NC_133218.1, read as the reverse complement.
AATAGGGACCTCGCAGGTTTCCTGCTCGGGCCCTAATTAAAGCTGCAAGCAGCGATGAACGGGCCCTCGCAGTCCACGCGCGTCGGGGCATGCTGCTGTCGCGGCATGCTGCCGTGGTTACATGCTGCTGTCGTTACATGCTGCTGTCGGGGCTTGTTCATGCAACAACTTGCGTTGAGGAATCAAAAGTGAAGGCAGTCAAGTTGTTATTTAGTCATTTAGCAATAAAAGCGCCCCCTATTGGCCGATTTGCACCAAATTAGTCAGAAATTGTCATGTGGCCATGGAACACAACTGGGAAATGTTTTGTGTTAATGGGACTGTATTTCATCAAGATACACAAGAATGTCTGTTTGACCACAATGTGCAGGAAATTGTTGTTTTATATTTTGGGCGTTCTGTGGACTAGCACATTTCTTTTAATAACTTTTTGTCAGGAGGGTCCACAGATGCTGCGTGCAAAGTTTGGTGCAAATCGGAGAAATTGCCTGGGAGGAGTTCGAAAAAGAAGGTTTGCGACATTCCGTGAATTTGCAAATGGAAATGTAGTATGAAAGTGGGCGGGGCCTACATCACACAATTCAGCTCTATGCAGGGAATACATAGATATAAGGTTTAAGAATGTGCACCATGTGATGTGGGAGTTAATGGCCAAAAACGCTTTTGTGTTGATAATAGCGCCACCTGCTGGTGATTTTTGGTGTGTGAGTTACAGAGGCCAGTCTATACCACCCCAATCAGTTTCATATCCATAAGTGTTATGGTGTGGGCACAGTGCCAATAATATAATGAAACTGCCACCAGAGCGCCACCTAGTGTCAGATCGGTAAGATCTTCATCAGTTATCCTCAGGAGGGCATTGGCAATGAGTGTCCCAAGTTTTGTGGTAATCCGACCAACCAATGTCGAGATATAAAATACTTCAATTTAGATAGCGCCACCTAGGGGTCATCAGCCGACATTTTGCACAGAGCCTAAGGGGCTCATGTGTAATTAGTATCCTGAGTTTCATGTCATTTGGACACACCAATGTGGAGATATGCAACACTTCCTGTTTGGAACGAAATCTGCAGGAAGTTGTTACTTAATATCTTGAGTATTCTTTGGCATATCAAAATTCTTTTAATAACTTTTTGTCAGAAGTGTCCACAGATGCTGTGTGCAAAGTTTGGTGCAAATTGGTGAAATTGCCTGGGAGGAGTTCGAAAAAGTAGGTTTACGACATTTTGCGAGCTAGCGAAAAAAAATGGTAGGCAGAAATGGGCGTGGCCTATATCAGGAGATTCAGCACAGTTGACTGAACGCATGGATATAAGGTTTTTGAATGTGCGACAAAGTATGTGGGAGTTATTAGCCAAAACGCACTTTCCTTAATAATAGCGCCACCTAGTGGTGGAAATTCACAACGACAACAGATTATAAAATTTTCGCCAGGTCTGATCTATATTCCAAGTTTGGTGAGTTTTGGGGTATGTTCAGGCAGTGAAAAATGCGATCATTTGCGACAAAGAAAAACAAATAACTAAAAAAAATTAAAGCTGCAAGCAGCGATGAACGGGCCCTCGCAGTCCACGCGGGTCGGGGCGTGCTGCTGTCGAGGCGTGCTCCTTACCCGGACCCATTGCCCCGTTATTGTGCGCGCATGTCTTAACTGATAGGCAAAAACGGTTTTGTGTTGATAATAGCGCCACCTGCTGGTGATTTTTGGTGTGTGAGTTACAGATGCCAGTCTGTACCACCCCAATCAGTTTCATGTCCATAAGTGTTATGGTGTGGGCACAGTGCCAATTATAAAATGAAACTGCCACCAGAGCGCCACCTAGTGTCAGATCGGTAACACCTTCGTCAGTTTTCCTCAGGAGGACATTGGCAATCAGTGTACCAAGTTTTGTGTTAATCCGACCAACCAATGTCGAGATATAAAATACTTCAATTTAAATAGCGCCACCCAGTTGTCATGGGCCAAGAATTTGCACAGAGCCTTAGGGGCTCATGGGGAAGGAGTGTCTTGAGTTTCACGTCATTTGGACAAACCAATGTGGAGATATGCAACACTTCCTGTTGTGACCTGAATCCACAGGAAGTTGTTATTTAATAACTTGAGTATTCTTGGGCGTATCAAAATTATTTTAATAACTTTTTGTCAGAAGGGTCCACAGATGCTGTGTGCAAAGTTTCGTGCAAATCGGTGAAATTGCCTGGGAGGAGTTCGAAAAAGTAGGTTTTCGACATTTTGCGAGCTAGCGAAAAAAACGGTAGGCGGAAATGGGCGTGGCCTATCTCAGGAGATTCAGCACAATTCACTGAAAGCGTGGGTGTAAGGTTTTTGAATGTGCGACAAAGTATGTGGGAGTTATTAGGCAAAACGCACTTTCCTTGATTATAGCGCCACCTAGTGCTGAAAATTCACAACGACAGCAGATTATAAAATTTTTCGCCAGGTCTGATCTATATTCCAAGTTTGGTGAGTTTTGGGGTATGTTCAGGCAGTGAAAAATGCGATCGTTTGCGACAAAGAAAAATAACAAATAATTAAAGCTGCAAGCAGCGATGAACGGGCCCTCGCAGTCCACGCGGGTCGGGGCGTGCTGCTGTCGGGGCGTGCTCCTTACCCGGACCCATTGCCCCGTTATTGTGCGCGCATGTCTTAACTGATAGCCAAAAACGGTTTTGTGTTGATAATAGCGCCACCTGCTGGTGGTTTTTGGTGTGTGAGTTACAGATGCCAGTCTATACCACCCCAATCAGTTTCATATCCATAAGTGTTATGGTGTGGGCACAGTGCCACTTATGAAATGAAACTGCCACCAGAGCGCCACCTATTGTGAGATCGGTAACACCTTCGTCAGCTGTCCTCAGGAGGCCATTGGCAATGAGTGTACCAAGTTTTGTGTTAATCCGACCAACCAATGTCGAGATATAAAATACTTCAATTTAAATAGCGCCACCTAGTGGTCATGGGCCAAGATTTTGCACAGAGCCTTAGAGGCTCATGGGGAAGTAGTATCCTGAGATTCACATCATTTGGACACACCAATGTGGAGATATGCAACACTTCCTGTTTTGACTCGAATCCACAGGAAGTTGTTATTTAATAACTTGAGTATTCTTTGGCATATCAAAATTCTTTTAATAACTTTTTGTCCAAAGGGTCCACAGATGCTGTGTGCAAAGTTTTGTGCAAATTGGTGAAATTGCCTGGGAGGAGTTCGAAAAAGTAGGTTTGCGACATTTCGCGAGCTAGCGAAAAAAAACGCCAGCGCAAATGGGCGTGGCCTCTATCAGGAGATTCAGCAGAATTCACAGAACGCGTGGATATAAGGTTTTTGAATGTGCGACAAAGTATATGGGAGTTATTAGCCAAAACACACTTTCCTTGATTGTAGCACCACCTAGTGGTGAAAATTCTGAACGACAACAGATTATAAAATTTTTCGCCAGGTCTGATCTATATTCCAAGTTTGGTGACTTTTGGGGTATGTTCAGGCAGTGAAAAATGCGATCATTACGGACAAAGGAAAATAATAATAATAATAATAATAATTAAAGCTGCAAGCAGCGATGAACGGGCCCTCGCAGTCCACGCGGGTCGCGGCATGCTGCCGTCGTTACATGCTGCCGTCGTTACATGCTGCTGTTGTGACATGCTGCTGTCGGGGCTTGTACTTGCAACAACTTCCATTGAGGAAATGAAAGTGAAGGCAGTGAAGCTGTCATTTCGTCATTTAGCAATCAAAGCGCCACCTATTGGTCGATTTGCACGAAATTTTGTAGAAATGCTCATCATGCCATGGAACACAATTGCCAAAAGTTTTGTGTTCATCGGACTGTATTTCATCAAGATACACAAGAATGTCTGTTTGACCACAATGCGCAGGAAATTGTTGTTTTATATTTTGGCCGTTCTGTGGACTAGCACATTTCTTTTAATAACTTTTTGTCAGGAGGGTCCAAAGATGCTGCGTGCAAAGTTTGGTGCAAATTGGAAAAACTGCCTGGGAGGAGTTCGAAAAAGTAGGTTTGCGACATTTGGCGAATTTGCAAATGGAAATTCAGTGCGAACGTGGGCGTGGCCTACATCACACTGTTCGGCTGTATTCAGGGAACACGTAGATATAAGGTTTAACAATGTGCACCATATTATGTGGGAGTAATTAGCAAAAAACGTTTTTTCTTGATAATAGCGCCACCTGCTGGTCATTTTTGGTGTGTGAGTTACAGGGGCCGGTCTATACCATCCCTATGAATTTCATATCCATAAGTGTTATGGTGTGGGCACAGTGGCAAATCTAAAATGAAACTGCCACCAGAGCGCCACCTAGTGTCATATCGGTAACCCCTTTGTCACCTGTCCTCAGGAGGCCATTGGCAATGAGTGTACCAAGTTTTGTGTTAATCCGACCAACCGATGTCGAGATATTAAATACTTCAATTTAAAGAGCGCCACCTAGTGGTCATCGGCCAAAATTTAGCACAGAGCCTTAGAGCATCATGAGGAAGTAGGATCCTGAGTTTGACGTCATTTGGACAAACCAATGTGGAGATATGCAACACTTCCTGTTTGGAACGAAATCTGCAGGAAGTTGTTATTTAATAACTTGAGTATTTTTTGGAATATCAAAATTCTTTTAATAACTTTTTGTCAGGAGGGTCCACAGATGATGTGTGCAAAGTTTGGTGCAAATTGGTGAAATTGCCTGGGAGGAGTTCGAAAAAGTAGGTTTTCGACATTTCGCGAGCTAGCATAAAAACGGTAGGCGGAAATGGGCGTGGCCTATATCAGGAGATTCAGCACAATTCACTGAACGCGTGGATACAACGTTTTTGAATGTGCGACAAAGTATGTGGGAGTTATTAGCCAAAACGCACTTTCCTTATTACAGCGCCACCTAGCGGTGAAAATCCACAACGACAACAGATTATAAAATTTTTCGCCAGGTTTGATATATATTCCAAGTTTGGTGACTTTTGGGGTATGTTCAGGCAGTGAAAAATGCGATCATTTTGGCCGAAAAATAATAATAATAATAATAATAATTAAAGCTGCAAGCAGCGATGAACGGGCCCTCGCAGTCCACGCGGGTCGCGGCATGCTGCCGTCGTTACATGCTGCTGTTGTGACATGCTGCTGTCGGGGCTTGTACTTGCAACAACTTCCATTGAGGAAATGAAAGTGAAGGCAGTGAAGCTGTCATTTCGTCATTTAGCAATCAAAGCGCCACCTATTGGTCGATTTGCACGAAATTTTGTAGAAATGCTCATCATGCCATGGAACACAATTGCCAAAAGTTTTGTGTTCATCGGACTGTATTTCATCAAGATACACAAGAATGTCTGTTTGACCACAATGCGCAGGAAATTGTTGTTTTATATTTTGGCCGTTCTGTGGACTAGCACATTTCTTTTAATAACTTTTTGTCAGGAGGGTCCAAAGATGCTGCGTGCAAAGTTTGGTGCAAATTGGAAAAACTGCCTGGGAGGAGTTCGAAAAAGTAGGTTTGCGACATTTGGCGAATTTGCAAATGGAAATTCAGTGCGAACGTGGGCGTGGCCTACATCACACTGTTCGGCTGTATTCAGGGAACACGTAGATATAAGGTTTAACAATGTGCACCATATTATGTGGGAGTAATTAGCAAAAAACGTTTTTTCTTGATAATAGCGCCACCTGCTGGTCATTTTTGGTGTGTGAGTTACAGGGGCCGGTCTATACCATCCCTATGAATTTCATATCCATAAGTGTTATGGTGTGGGCACAGTGGCAAATCTAAAATGAAACTGCCACCAGAGCGCCACCTAGTGTCATATCGGTAACCCCTTTGTCACCTGTCCTCAGGAGGCCATTGGCAATGAGTGTACCAAGTTTTGTGTTAATCCGACCAACCGATGTCGAGATATTAAATACTTCAATTTAAAGAGCGCCACCTAGTGGTCATCGGCCAAAATTTAGCACAGAGCCTTAGAGCATCATGAGGAAGTAGGATCCTGAGTTTGACGTCATTTGGACAAACCAATGTGGAGATATGCAACACTTCCTGTTTGGAACGAAATGTGCAGGAAGTTGTTATTTAATAACTTGAGTATTTTTTGGAATATCAAAATTCTTTTAATAACTTTTTGTCAGGAGGGTCCACAGATGATGTGTGCAAAGTTTGGTGCAAATTGGTGAAATTGCCTGGGAGGAGTTCGAAAAAGTAGGTTTTCGACATTTCGCGAGCTAGCATAAAAACGGTAGGCGGAAATGGGCGTGGCCTATATCAGGAGATTCAGCACAATTCACTGAACGCGTGGATACAACGTTTTTGAATGTGCGACAAAGTATGTGGGAGTTATTAGCCAAAACGCACTTTCCTTATTACAGCGCCACCTAGCGGTGAAAATCCACAACGACAACAGATTATAAAATTTTTCGCCAGGTTTGATATATATTCCAAGTTTGGTGACTTTTGGGGTATGTTCAGGCAGTGAAAAATGCGATCATTTTGGCCGAAAAATAATAATAATAATAATAATAATAATCATTCGAAAAACAATAGGGTCCTCGCAGGTTCCCTGCTCGGGCCCTAATAATCATTCGAAAAACAATAGGGTCCTCGCAGGTTCCCTGCTCGGGCCCTAATAATAATAATAATAATAATAATCATTACAATTACAATAGGGTCCTCGCAGTTTCACTGCTCGGGCCCTAATAATAATAATAAATTGAGCGTAGCGTTAGTTCTGGCAGGCCACGACGTCAAGCTCTAACTGCATAGCTGTCATCACCGGCGCAGATCAGCTGATGGCTCAGCTGACTCTGCGTGCCCGCTCCCTATTGGGAAATTGCATTAAGAGCGGGGTATTTAATCTGCTCTCGCCCGACCCTCCTTCCTGCTTCCTCTGCTGCTGGCACTTTCGCAAGCTCCCGCATGAAGAACATTTTGCTCACTTTCGTATTTACCTTGTTGCTCTCGATGTCGTCGCCCCTCGTCCACGATGATGAAGACCCGTGGCAATCCGATGGCATCATGGTGGAGCCTCACCGAGTCTCTGAATCAGAGGAAGCCATCGACGAGGAGAGGGCTCCTTCTTCTCTCCGTCGAAGCTCTCGCATAGCAGGAAAGGGTACCGGCCAAATCGCACCATCAATCGATGACTGGCCGATTCCTAAACTGTTGGAGTTCCTGTTTTGCAATGATGTTTCTGCTCCGGTCGGAGCGTCTCACCGGGAACTGTTTGCGCTGTTCCTGAACTGCGCTGGGTTTCCACCTGTAGTTCAGCGTCCAGTCTTCGCTCCTACTGTCTTCGCTCCTACTGTCTCCGCTCCTCCTGTCTCCGCTCCTCGGAAAGCGCAGCCAAAGCGCAAACACTGGTCCCAGAACTCAGTAGTCGCTCCGACTCCAGCCGCTGCCCCGCCGGCCAAAAGAGCCAGAGCCCCGGCCACAGCAGTCGCCTCCTCAGCTCCGGCAAACGACGCCATCCTGGCAGCGCTGTCTTCTATTCAGTCTTCCCTTTCCAGCATGAATTCAAGGATCCAGACCTTAGAAGCCGCCGCCGTTCCATCCACCAGCTCTGCGTTCCAGGCCGCCGTGTTTACATCCCGGGAACCTGCTGCTGCTGCTGCCTCTTCCGCGACGCAGTTCAGTGACGTCACTCCGGCGCCCCTCGACGGCATCTCTATCCCGCGCAGGATTCTGGGTAGTGCAGTCCCAATCTCCACCGGTGTGCCATTCTACCCTCCTGCTGCTGCCATCTCCTTCAATCTGAGAAACCAGATCCTTGCAGGTAATGATGTCAATTTAGTGAAAATCCTGCTGTGCTCAGATTTTAGTGACAAGCGTGTGGTAGATTGTGGTGATGTGTCTGTGATGCTAAAGGATAGTGACCCTAGACTTTCAAAGACCTTGACTCTAGCAGAATTTACTGTTGCTTTTGGTGTGTTCAGAGATGTAATCTGTGAGGTCTATCCATCCCGTCGAGCAGAATTGGACACCTATCTGGCCATCATTGCAGATCTTGCCTTAACATACGGTGGAACTTTGTTCTATGAATATCATAAATCATTCTCTGCCAAGGCCGCCATGTTCATTCAGAGGTTTAACCAAAGACTGGACTGGTCCGTAGTCGACCTGGCTCTAATCAGCAGGCACTGCACTGGTCGCCAAGCTCTCTCCTGCTCCATTTGTGGCTCTTTCTCGCACTCTCCCAATATGTGTCCCAAATCCGTGGCTATAGTTCATCCACCGGCAGTCCCGCAATCCGATGAGACTAAGGTGACACCTTTTTGGACTCCCATGTGCCATAATTTCAATGAGAATGTGTGCAGGTTTGTAAATTGTAAATATATTCATGCTTGCAGCTATTGTGGGGACAGTCATCCAAAGTCTGTGTGCCCCCGACGAACCCGCCTTGTGAGAAAGGAAAAGAAAAAATAAAACCTTCAACCCCAGTCAACGTGGCTGAGCTGGGCAAGGCTCTAAAGAAGCATCCGAACCGCTGCTTTGTCAATTATTTGCTTACCGGACTGGTTCAAGGATTCATGGCTGGGTTATTGTGGTTGCCTAAATTGTCTTTTTCTTGTAGCAATCTGCAGTCTGCTTTAAAAGAGCCTGAAGTTGTCGACACTCTGCTGGAAAAAGAAGTCAGGAAGGGTTTTATGATCGGTCCTCTGGATAAATCCCCTTTCCCCGTATCTCGCATAAACCCCATAGGTGTGGCTACCCGGAAATATTCTGGTAAAAAGCGTCTCATTATAGATTCATCAGCTCCTCATCATGATGAAGTCCAAAGTATTAACAGTCTCATTCCACTCCCGCCGTTCTCTCTGTATTATGCCTCAATTGACGATGCCATTAAGCTCATCAAACAAGCAGGTAGAAGAGCATGGTTATCAAAGGCCGACATCACAGATGCGTTTAAAGTCATGCCTTTGCACCCTTCCCAATGGCATCTGTTCGGCGTGAAATGGAGAGAGAAATTGTATTTTGCAGTTAGGCTCACTTTTGGGTGTCGCAGCAGTCCAAAAATCTTTGACACATTGTCTGAAGCTCTCTGCTGGATTCTCTTAAACAATTGCAAGCTGCCTTTCGTGCTTCACCTGTTAGACGATTTCTTGCTCGTAGATTATCCTCATGCCAAGCCAGACCACGCAATTATCACTCTTAAAGATACTTTCAAAAACCTGGGAGTCCCCTTATCTGAGGAGAAAACTTCAGGTCCACTTCAAGCCATCGAATTTCTAGGTATCAAACTAGACAGTGTCCTCATGCAAGCTTCCCTGCCTCTCGAGAAATTAAACCGCATCAGAGAAATTATGAAGGAACAGGTTTCAAAGTCCATTTCAAAAAGAGATCTGCTCTCCCTCCTAGGTCATCTCAATTTCGCCATGCGCGTGATTCCTCAGGGCCGCTCATTCATATCCAGGCTTCTCGACCTCTCAAAGTCAGTTGAAAAGCTTCATGACACAGTAACTCTGGATGAAGGGTGCAGATCAGAGCTCCGGTTTTGGTCTTTGCTGCTCGAGAAATGGAATGGCATTTCATTTTTCTATAACGACAATACTGAATCATCTTTGGCCATTAGATTATTCACAGATGCAGCTCCTTCCGTGGGTTTTGGGGGGTTCTTTGATAATCAGTGGTTTGCTGATGTATGGCCAAAAGAATTGTCATCTCTGCCAGCTAGTGCTTCTTCCTCTGCGCTTATGGAAATATACCCAATCGTTATAGCTTGTCTTCTCTGGGGGCAATCCTGGTCCAGGAGGAAAATTATTTTCTTTTGTGACAATGAAGCAGCTGTCCACATTATCAACAAAGGGCGTTCATCTATTCCATTTATTAACAGATTTGTAAGACGCCTTACTTGGGAATCCGTGCTGGGGAACTTCATCATCCGCGCAGCGCACATTCCAGGATTGGATAATAATATTGCTGATGCTCTGTCTCGATTTGAATTTCAGAAATTCCACAGACTGTGTCCGGAAGCTGCGCCCTCCAGCCTGCCTTGCCCCCCCTTTCACCATGCGGTGCTAGATTAGACAGCACCTTGCAAAAATACATGCTGTCAGCTGCTGGCTATATGCGTTCTGGTTTAGCGAAGTCTACATTAAAATTGTATGACTCTGCATGGTCTTATTTCACAGCATTTTGTTTCTCTTTCTCTGTTGCTATTCTTCCTATAAGTATTCCCATTGTATGTGCTTTTCTGGTTCACTGCTTTGAGTCCCGAAAAATGCAGCCGTCCTCCATCAAAGGCCTCCTCGCAGGTGTCCAGTTTCACCTGCGTTGCCTGGACCCGTCCTCCAACAGCTTACTAGAAAATCCATCCATTAAGCTTCTGCTAAACGGCTTTAAAAGAGAGAAACCTCAAGGCAATGACATCCGTCTCCCTTTTACTCCTCCACTTCTGCACAAGTTAATCACTCACTTAAGGAACGGGTGCTTTGGTCCATATACAGACTCACTGTTAGAAACTGTTTTCCTCATAGCTTTTTACGGGTTCTTAAGGTGCGGAGAATTCACTACACGCTCACGATCTTTTGATCCTTCACAAGACCTCACCATAGGCGATGTATCAGTTCACAGTCACTACTTTTGTATCCTCTTAAAACATTCTAAAACTGACAGAGATAGAAGGGGAACATCTGTCATCATTTCTCAAACTAACTCTGATTTCTGTCCATTGTCTTCCATGGTCCGCTATCTGAAAAGCCGTGCCCAAGCCAGCCCTCAGGAGCCGCTGTTCGTCACAGAGAGAGGGGAGCCCCTGTCACGAGCCTGGTTCGCCTCTCGCCTCCGCCTCCTTTGCCAACTCTGCGGTCTCCCTCCGGAACGCTACACTCCTCATTCGTTCCGCATAGGAGCAGCTACGACAGCAGCAATGGTCGCTCCTGTGGCCACCCTGAAAGCTATGGGCAGGTGGTCTTCTTCTGCCTTTAATCGTTACGTGCGTCCTGGCAATAAAGCCATCCTAGATGCTCAAAAAGCCATGAGCCTCTCACTGTAATTCTTGATATAATAAATATTCATTCATAGGCATGATTGGCTACGTCTATATTATTATATTATTATTATATTGTTATTACTATATTATTGTATTATCATCGTTATTATTAAGAGGCAGTGTGTGGCTTATTCCCTATTAAATTGTATAAAAATTATTTCATCCTAGATAGCTTCCTGGCATCTCTTGTAGCAGAGGTTCCAGGATTTGCCGGTATGGTCGTTTTGGGGGTTTTCTTTTGCTGTTGCGCTCCCTGCTTATGCCGTTCATGATGGCTCGTGAAGGGCAGGAAGGTGCTCTTCCTGCCTCAGGCTTTCCACGCAAGCGCGTGGAAGAGCAGGGGGCCCCAGAACAGTATCATACCGCCAAATAAAACTGTGCAAGTAAATAAAGATTATTTTGACAAAAGTGGTCCTGACTGAAATTGAGCGTAGCGTTAGTTCTGGCAGGCCACGACGTCAAGCTCTAACTGCATAGCTGTCATCACCGGCGCAGATCAGCTGATGGCTCAGCTGACTCTGCGTGCCCGCTCCCTATTGGGAAATTGCATTAAGAGCGGGGTATTTAATCTGCTCTCGCCCGACCCTCCTTCCTGCTTCCTCTGCTGCTGGCACTTTCGCAACCCACCTCCACCCCAGCTCCTCCTGTATTCATGTTGGTTGCTCTGCTCTGTCTGGGTTTTCTTTTGCTGCTGCGCTCCCTGCTTATGCCGTTCATGATGGCTCGTGAAGGGCAGGAAGGTGCTCTTCCTGCCTCAGGCTTTCCACGCAAGCGCGTGGAAGAGCAGGGGGCCCCAGAACAGTATCATACCGCCAAATAAAACTGTGCAAGTAAATAAAGATTATTTTGACAAAAGTGGTCCTGACTGAATAATAATAATAATAATAATCATTACAATTACAATAGGGTCCTCGCAGTTTCACTGCTCGGGCCCTAAAAAATAATAATCACTAGAAAAACAATAGGGACCTCGCAGGTTTCCTGCTCGGGCCCTAATAATAATAATAATAATAATAATAATAATAATCATTACAATTACAATAGGGTCCTCGCAGTTTCACTGCTCGGGCCCTAAAAATAATAATAATAATAATAATTAAAGCTGCAAGCAGCGATGAACGGGCCCTCGCAGTCCACGCGGGTCGGGGCGTGCTGCTGTCGGGGCGTGCTCCTTACCCGGACCCATTGCCCCGTTATTGTGCGCGCATGTCTTAACTGATAGCCAAAAACGGTTTTGTGTTGATAATAGCGCCACCTGCTGGTGGTTTTTGGTGTGTGAGTTACAGATGCCAGTCTATACCACCCCAATCAGTTTCATATCCATAAGTGTTATGGTGTGGGCACAGTGCCACTTATGAAATGAAACTGCCACCAGAGCGCCACCTATTGTGAGATCAGTAACACCTTCGTCAGCTGTCCTCAGGAGGCCATTGGCAATGAGTGTACCAAGTTTTGTGTTAATCCGACCAACCAATGTCGAGATATAAAATACTTCAATTTAAATAGCGCCACCTAGTGGTCATGGGCCAAGATTTTGCACAGAGCCTTAGAGGCTCATGGGGAAGTAGTATCCTGAGATTCACATCATTTGGACACACCAATGTGGAGATATGCAACACTTCCTGTTTTGACTCGAATCCACAGGAAGTTGTTATTTAATAACTTGAGTATTCTTTGGCATATCAAAATTCTTTTAATAACTTTTTGTCCAAAGGGTCCACAGATGCTGTGTGCAAAGTTTTGTGCAAATTGGTGAAATTGCCTGGGAGGAGTTCGAAAAAGTAGGTTTGCGACATTTCGCGAGCTAGCGAAAAAAAACGCCAGCGCAAATGGGCGTGGCCTCTATCAGGAGATTCAGCAGAATTCACAGAACGCGTGGATATAAGGTTTTTGAATGTGCGACAAAGTATATGGGAGTTATTAGCCAAAACACACTTTCCTTGATTGTAGCGCCACCTAGTGGTGAAAATTCTGAACGACAACAGATTATAAAATTTTTCGCCAGGTCTGATCTATATTCCAAGTTTGGTGACTTTTGGGGTATGTTCAGGCAGTGAAAAATGCGATCATTACGGACAAAGGAAAATAATAATTAAAGCTGCAAGCAGCGATGAACGGGCCCTCGCAGTCCACGCGGGTCGGGGCGTGCTGCTGTCGGGGCGTGCTCCTTACCCGGACCCATTGCCCCGTTATTGTGCGCGCATGTCTTAACTGATAGCCAAAAACGGTTTTGTGTTGATAATAGCGCCACCTGCTGGTGGTTTTTGGTGTGTGAGTTACAGATGCCAGTCTATACCACCCCAATCAGTTTCATATCCATAAGTGTTATGGTGTGGGCACAGTGCCACTTATGAAATGAAACTGCCACCAGAGCGCCACCTATTGTGAGATCGGTAACACCTTCGTCAGCTGTCCTCAGGAGGCCATTGGCAATGAGTGTACCAAGTTTTGTGTTAATCCGACCAACCAATGTCGAGATATAAAATACTTCAATTTAAATAGCGCCACCTAGTGGTCATGGGCCAAGATTTTGCACAGAGCCTTAGAGGCTCATGGGGAAGTAGTATCCTGAGATTCACATCATTTGGACACACCAATGTGGAGATATGCAACACTTCCTGTTTTGACTCGAATCCACAGGAAGTTGTTATTTAATAACTTGAGTATTCTTTGGCATATCAAAATTCTTTTAATAACTTTTTGTCCAAAGGGTCCACAGATGCTGTGTGCAAAGTTTTGTGCAAATTGGTGAAATTGCCTGGGAGGAGTTCGAAAAAGTAGGTTTGCGACATTTCGCGAGCTAGCGAAAAAAAACGCCAGCGCAAATGGGCGTGGCCTCTATCAGGAGATTCAGCAGAATTCACAGAACGCGTGGATATAAGGTTTTTGAATGTGCGACAAAGTATATGGGAGTTATTAGCCAAAACACACTTTCCTTGATTGTAGCGCCACCTAGTGGTGAAAATTCTGAACGACAACAGATTATAAAATTTTTCGCCAGGTCTGATCTATATTCCAAGTTTGGTGACTTTTGGGGTATGTTCAGGCAGTGAAAAATGCGATCATTACGGACAAAGGAAAATAATAATAATAATAATTAAAGCTGCAAGCAGCGATGAACGGGCCCTCGCAGTCCACGCGGGTCGGGGCGTGCTGCTGTCGGGGCGTGCTCCTTACCCGGACCCATTGCCCCGTTATTGTGCGCGCATGTCTTAACTGATAGCCAAAAACGGTTTTGTGTTGATAATAGCGCCACCTGCTGGTGGTTTTTGGTGTGTGAGTTACAGATGCCAGTCTATACCACCCCAATCAGTTTCATATCCATAAGTGTTATGGTGTGGGCACAGTGCCACTTATGAAATGAAACTGCCACCAGAGCGCCACCTATTGTGAGATCGGTAACACCTTCGTCAGCTGTCCTCAGGAGGCCATTGGCAATGAGTGTACCAAGTTTTGTGTTAATCCGACCAACCAATGTCGAGATATAAAATACTTCAATTTAAATAGCGCCACCTAGTGGTCATGGGCCAAGATTTTGCACAGAGCCTTAGAGGCTCATGGGGAAGTAGTATCCTGAGATTCACATCATTTGGACACACCAATGTGGAGATATGCAACACTTCCTGTTTTGACTCGAATCCACAGGAAGTTGTTATTTAATAACTTGAGTATTCTTTGGCATATCAAAATTCTTTTAATAACTTTTTGTCCAAAGGGTCCACAGATGCTGTGTGCAAAGTTTTGTGCAAATTGGTGAAATTGCCTGGGAGGAGTTCGAAAAAGTAGGTTTGCGACATTTCGCGAGCTAGCGAAAAAAAACGCCAGCGCAAATGGGCGTGGCCTCTATCAGGAGATTCAGCAGAATTCACAGAACGCGTGGATATAAGGTTTTTGAATGTGCGACAAAGTATATGGGAGTTATTAGCCAAAACACACTTTCCTTGATTGTAGCGCCACCTAGTGGTGAAAATTCTGAACGACAACAGATTATAAAATTTTTCGCCAGGTCTGATCTATATTCCAAGTTTGGTGACTTTTGGGGTATGTTCAGGCAGTGAAAAATGCGATTATTACGGACAAAGGAAAATAATAATAATAATAATAATAATAATAATAATAATAATAATAATAATCATTACAATTACAATAGGGTCCTCGCAGTTTCACTGCTCGGGCCCTAATTAAAGCTGCAAGCAGCGATGAACGGGCCCTCGCAGTCCACGCGGGTCGGGGCGTGCTGCTGTCGGGGCGTGCTCCTTACCCGGACCCATTGCCCCGTTATTGTGCGCGCATGTCTTAACTGATAGCCAAAAACGGTTTTGTGTTGATAATAGCGCCACCTGCTGGTGGTTTTTGGTGTGTGAGTTACAGATGCCAGTCTATACCACCCCAATCAGTTTCATATCCATAAGTGTTATGGTGTGGGCACAGTGCCACTTATGAAATGAAACTGCCACCAGAGCGCCACCTATTGTGAGATCGGTAACACCTTCGTCAGCTGTCCTCAGGAGGCCATTGGCAATGAGTGTACCAAGTTTTGTGTTAATCCGACCAACCAATGTCGAGATATAAAATACTTCAATTTAAATAGCGCCACCTAGTGGTCATGGGCCAAGATTTTGCACAGAGCCTTAGAGGCTCATGGGGAAGTAGTATCCTGAGATTCACATCATTTGGACACACCAATGTGGAGATATGCAACACTTCCTGTTTTGACTCGAATCCACAGGAAGTTGTTATTTAATAACTTGAGTATTCTTTGGCATATCAAAATTCTTTTAATAACTTTTTGTCCAAAGGGTCCACAGATGCTGTGTGCAAAGTTTTGTGCAAATTGGTGAAATTGCCTGGGAGGAGTTCGAAAAAGTAGGTTTGCGACATTTCGCGAGCTAGCGAAAAAAAACGCCAGCGCAAATGGGCGTGGCCTCTATCAGGAGATTCAGCAGAATTCACAGAACGCGTGGATATAAGGTTTTTGAATGTGCGACAAAGTATATGGGAGTTATTAACCAAAACACACTTTCCTTGATTGTAGCGCCACCTAGTGGTGAAAATTCTGAACGACAACAGATTATAAAATTTTTCGCCAGGTCTGATCTATATTCCAAGTTTGGTGACTTTTGGGGTATGTTCAGGCAGTGAAAAATGCGATCATTACGGACAAAGGAAAATAATAATAATAATAATTAAAGCTGCAAGCAGCGATGAACGGGCCCTCGCAGTCCACGCGGGTCGGGGCGTGCTGCTGTCGGGGCGTGCTCCTTTCCCGAACCCATTGCCCCGTTATTGTGCGCGCATGTCTTAACTGGTGAAAGTTCACAATGACAACAGATTATAAAATTTTTCGCCAGGTCTGATCTATATTCCAAGACAGGGGGAATATTAATTGTGTGTCTCTGTTGGCCCAGTTGATCTCAGTTGCTACGGTGATGGTTGTCGGAACTCCCTAGCAATGGCCTGTGACCACAGCTGCTGTCTGTGACAGAGCTGATCTGAGAGTGATTTCTGGCTCAGAAGTAGGACTTCAAACTACTGCTATATCTTCAAAACCAAACATGATATCGGCAAAATTTCTTCACCGTCAAGCCAGAAAGGCCTTAAAGAACACAGCCATAATTTTTTGTGGTCCTAGCTTCTAAAATGTGGTAATAGGAGCGAGTTCAAAACAGGTGCAGTTTGGAAAATCCTGGGAAATCCTCCTCCCGATTAACATTGGAGTAAATGGAGCAGTTGAGAGCTACTCTTGTTGGTTAGGGGCAGATAAATCAAAAACCGTAAATCCTACTGATAAAGAAGACACATTGGGAGAAAGAAGACAAGTGTGGCTACAACTCTGTGAAAAAATCACATTTCTACTGTGTAATTTGTGGCTGGGATCGTCAGAGAAAGAGAATTTCTGAGAGTTTTTTTTGAGTCTCCCACACTCTGGCAGTTGGTTCTGCACGAACATTCCGCAATACACAATCATTGAACTAAAATTTTCAAAATTCTTTAAAATTCACTCAGCATCATTAAAGGGTCACAGTTCAAAAACGAAACATTGTGGGAAAAAAGTTCAAATACGAATTAAATAGACAAGACCCGTGCCTACATTGTAAAGTTTGAATGGTGTTTCTAGGTGAACGTAGGCCAGAGCAGCAGATGCTTGAAAAACGTCGAAGAAATGCTCATCGTGCCATGGAACATTTTTGGTGTGTGAGTTACAGGGGCCAGTCTATTCCACGCCTATGAATTTCATGTCCATAAGTGTTATGGTGTGGGCACAGTGCCAAATATAAAAAGAAACTGCCACCAGAGCGCCATCTAGTGTCAGATCGGTAACCCCTTTGTCAGCTATCCTCAGGAGGGCATTGGCAATGAGTGTACCAAGTTTTGTGTTAATTCGACCCACCGATGTGGAGATATAAAATACTTCAATTTAAAGAGCGCCACCTAGTGGTCATCCACCAAAATTTTGCACAGAGCCTTAAGGGCTCATGGGGAAGTAGTATCCTGAGTTTCATGTCATTTGGACACACCAATGTGGAGATATGCAACACTTCCTGTTTGGAACGAAATCTGCAGGAAGTTGTTATGTAATAACTTGAGTATTATTTGAAATTCCAAAATTCTTTTAATAACTTTTTGTCAGAAGGGTCCACAGATGTTGTGTGCAAAGTTTCATGCAAATCGGTGAAATTTCCTGGGAGGAGTTCGAAAAAGTAGGTTTTCGACATTTTGCGAATTTGCGGAAAAAAAACCTGGGGCGGAAATGGGCGTGGCCTATATCAGAAGACTCAGCAGAATCCACTGAATGCGTGGATGTAAGGTTTTTGAATGTGCGACAAAGTATATGGGAGTTATTCGCCAAAACGCACTGTCCTTGATTATAGCGCCACCTAGTGGTGAAAATTCACAACGACAACAGATTATAAAATTTTTCGCCAGGTCTGATCTATATTCCAAGTTTGGTGAGTTTTGGGGTATGTTGCGGCTGCCAAATATGCGATCCTTTGTGAGGAAGAAGGAGAATAATAATAATTAAAGCTGCAAGCAGCGATGAACGGGCCCTCGCAGTCCACGCGGGTCGGGGCGTGCTGCTGTCGGGGCGTGCTCCTTACCCGGACCCATTGCCCCGTTATTGTGCGCGCATGTCTTAACTGGTGAAAGTTCACAATGACAACAGATTATAAAATTTTTCGCCAGGTCTGATCTATATTCCAAGACAGGGGGAATATTAATTGTGTGTCTCTGTTGGCCCAGTTGATCTCGGTTGCTACGGCGATGGTTGTCGGAACTCCCTAGCAATGGCCTGTGACCACAGCTGCTGTCTGTGACAGAGCTGATCTGAGAGTGACTTTTGGCTCAGAAGTAGGACTTCAAACTACTGCTATATCTTCAAAACCAAACATGATATCGGCAAAATTTCTTCACCGTCAAGCCAGAAAGGCCTTAAAGAACACAGCCATAATTTTTTGTGGTCCTAGCTTCTAAAATGTGGTAATAGGAGCGAGTTCAAAACAGGTGCAGTTTGGAAAATCCTGGAAAATCCTCCTCCCGATTAACATTGGAGTAAATGGAGCAGTTGAGAGCTACTCTTGTCGGTTAGGGGCAGATAAATCAAAAACCGTAAATCCTACTGATAAAGAAGACACATTGGGAGAAAGAAGACAAGTGTGGCTACAACTCTGTGAAAAAATCACATTTCTACTGTGTAATTTGTGGCTGGGGTCGTCAGAGAAAGAGAGAATTTCTGAGAGTTTTTTTGAGTCTCCCACACTCTGGCAGTTGGTTCTGCACGAACATTCCGCAATACACAATCATTGAAAAAACTAAAATTCTTTAAAATTCACTCAGCATCATTAAAGGGTCACAGTTCAAAAACGAAACATTGTGGGAAAAAAGTTCAAATACGAATTAAATAGACAAGACCCGTGCCTACATTTTAAAGTTTGAATGGTGTTTCTAGGTGAACGTAGGCCAGAGCAGGAGATGTTTGAAAAACGTCGAAGAAATGCTCATCGTGCCATGGAACATTTTTGGTGTGTGAGTTACAGGGGCCAGTCTATACCACGCCTATGAATTTCATGTCCATAAGTGTTATGGTGTGGGCACAGTGCCAAATATAAAAAGAAACTGCCACCAGAGCGCCATCTAGTGTCAGATCGGTAACCCCTTTGTCAGCTATCCTCAGGAGGGCATTGGCAATGAGTGTACCAAGTTTTGTGTTAATTCGACCCACCGATGTGGAGATATAAAATACTTCAATTTAAAGAGCGCCACCTAGTGGTCATCCACCAAAATTTTGCACAGAGCCTTATGGGCTCATGGGGAAGTAGTATCCTGAGTTTAATGTCATTTGGACACACCAATGTGGAGATATGCAACACTTCCTGTTTGGAACGAAATCTGCAGGAAGTTGTTATGTAATAACTTGAGTATTACTTGAAATTCCAAAATTCTTTTAATAACTTTTTGTCAGAAGGGTCCACAGATGTTGTGTGCAAAGTTTCATGCAAATCGGTGAAATTTCCTGGGAGGAGTTCGAAAAAGTAGGTTTTCGACATTTTGCGAATTTGCGGAAAAAAAACCTGGGGCGGAAATGGGCGTGGCCTATATCAGAAGACTCAGCAGAATTCACTGAATGCGTGGATGTAAGGTTTTTGAATGTGCGACAAAGTATATGGGAGTTA